>NW_017671289.1:318596-320956 GCF_001879085.1 Nicotiana attenuata | reverse complement strand
CGGGAGATTGTCCGCCTTCATGGTGTGCCGGTATCCATCATTTCGTACCGAGGTACGCAGTTTACCTCGCGCTTCTGGAGAGCAGTTCAGCAAGAGTTGGGCACCCAGGTTCAGTTGAGCACAATATTCCATCCTCAGATGGACGGTCAGTCCGACCGGACTATACAAATTTTGGAGGATATGCTCCGAGCTTGTGTCATTGATTTCGGAGGCTCGTGGGACCAGTTTTTGCCTTTAGTAGAGTTCGCCTACAACAACAGCTACCAGTCCAGCATTCAGAGGGCTCCATATGAGGCGTTGTATGGTAGGCGATGTCGGTCCCCAGTCGGATGGTTTGAGCCGGGAGAGGCTCGGTTATTGGGTACAGACTTAGTTCAGGAGGCCTTAGATAAGGTCAAGATCATTCAGGAGAGGCTTCGTTCAGCTCAGTCTAGGCAGAAGAGTCATGCAGACCGTAAGGTCCGAGATGTAGCTTTCATGGTTGGTGAGCGGGTATTGCTCCGGGTGTCGCCTATGAAGGGCGTGATGAGGTTCGAAAAGAAGGGCAAGCTTAGCCCTAGGTACATTGGTCCGTTTGAGATTCTGGATCGAGTAGGAGAGGTGGCTTATAGACTTGCATTGCCACCTAGCTTATCAGCCGTGCATCCAATTTTTCATGTGTCTATGCTTCGGAGGTATCACAGCGATCCTACCCATGTGTTAGACTTCAGCACGGTCCAGTTGGACAAGGATTTATCTTATGAGGAGGAGCCGGTAGCTATTCTAGACCGGCAGGTTCGTCAGTTGAGATCTAGGAGTTTTCCCTCTATTTGTGTTCAGTGGAGAGGTGAGCCCCCTGAGGCCTCGACCTAGGAGTCCGAGTCTGATATGCGGAGCCGTTATCCACATCTGTTCCCCGACTCAGGTACTTCTTTCTTTTGTCCGTTCGAGGACGAACGATTGTTTTAGAGGTGGAGGATGTGACGACCCAAAGGGTCATCACCTATTTCCTCATCCACTCCGTGCTTCTGAGGTCTCGAAAACCTTATTTTTACTTGCCTCGATTTGCGTACGCAGTCCGGGCACGTAGCCGGAAAACTTTTATGTTGAGATATGCGAATCCTGTGAAAAATTTGATGAATTTTGATATTAATATGATTAAAGTTGACCTTGGTCAACGTTTTGGGTAAACGGACCCGGACCTGAGATTGGACGATCCCGGAAGGTCCGTAGAAAAATATGGGACTCGGGCATATGCCCGGAGTCGAATTCCGAGGTCTAGAGCCCGAGAAATGAATTTTTCTGTGAAATTGTTTTTCTGAAATTATTAAGGAAATTGGAAATGAAAATTGATTAAAAGACTGTGGTATCGGGCTCGTATTTTGGTTCCGACGCCCGGTACAAGTCTTATATATTGTTTAAGCACTTTCTGTGAAGTTTGGTCGAAATCGGACATCGTTTGACGTGTTTCGGACTATGAGTTCCAAGTTTAAAAGTTTATGAAGTTTAGAAGGAAAATCATGTGTTTTAAGGATTGACTCTATGTATATGATGTTATTTTGGCGATTTGATCGCGCGAGTAAGTCCGTAGGATGTTTTTGAGGTTGTGTGCATGTTTGGTTTGGAGCCCCGAGGGCTCGGCTGAGTTTTGGATAGGCATCGCATTGCATTTCTCATTTTTAGAAAAGCTGGTATTTTTGGCTTCTGCAATTTTTCGCAAATGCGAAGCCAGGGTTCGCAAATGCGAATGCCCAGCTATCGCAAATGNCCGTTAAATTAACGGGAGTTAGTTACGCCTTTTTTCGTTTTTCTCTCCCCTCCTCTTTCCCCTATTATTTTTTGCCTTCTCCATATACAATCCATTATAGTGCCTTAAATTAGTAGACTCGGTTACACCATTTCNCCGTTTTTTTCTCTACTCTCCTCTTTCCACTGGTGCCTTAACTGTAGTATAGCAATTCCAATAATGTAACCACAATGACGTGAAATAGTTCAAGACTTAATTGAGAACCAAATCTTATAAAACTATTTTAATATCTTGAACCAAAAAGTAGCACCAACCCAAAGCAATAGAAACACTGATGATAGACATCACCTAAGCCAAACAAGTTGAATGCCGGAATAGTCATATTTTTGATACATCTACAATAACATATAAACTAAAAATAAAATTTATACAATTAACTATATAGTGTACAATTTATTTATAATTTATCTATAATTTTCATACATTACTTTTACCTAGTTAGATACAACTACAACATCATACAACTTAAATATATTTTTCATAGAAATTTTATACAATATGTCTTTTGTATACATTTTATATATAATTTGTATATATATTTTGTATGTGGTGTGTCCAGGTGGGCTCCTGATTG
>NW_017671289.1:301013-313841 GCF_001879085.1 Nicotiana attenuata | reverse complement strand
CGAGGTAAAGCGATAGTTGAGGATTAAGTGGATTTCAAGGCTTTGAGGTAAGTGTTTGGTTTAACCCTAGCTTGAGGGAATAGGAGTTGAGTCTTGTTGCTAATTGCTATGTGATCGAGTACGATGTATAGGCATGGTGACGAGTATCTATACTCGGTGTCTAGCATGACCGTGAGTCCTTATAATGTGATTATCATGAATCGGTTGTGAATTTCATAATTGTTGGAGGAATTCTATATGTTGTGAATAACATGTGAACGGTGATATAATCGTTTGATTTCCTAGGAGCATTGGCTCGAATTGTGATACGAATATTGAAAGTATGTGAAATGACTTGATTCTTTGGAGCGTTGGCTCAAAATGGTAGAGTGAATTATAAGATAAGAAAAGTAAGAAAGAGAAAGCGTTGTTAATTATTCCCTTGCCGGGACGTTTGGTTGAACTTGTTGGTTTCCTCCCCTTGCCGGGATTTTTGTCAAGTATTTGCTTATATTTTATGCCCATTAATTGTGACTGGTGTTTGGGGAGTCAGACTATTAAATGATATGGATCGGGTTGCGCGTCGCAACAATAAAATATGAGGATCGGGTTGTGCGCCACAACAACGATACATGATAAATGATATGGGTCGGATTGCACGCCGCAACAGTGGTATTTGTGGGTCAGGTTGCACGCCGCAGCAATGGTAATTATGGACCGGGTTGCACGCCGCAACAGTTATTGAGACCATGTGGTTATATTGAGTATTGATTCCTCGTTCATGGTGAATCTAAGCTGCTTTAGTTTGTTATTCGGGATTACTGTTACTATTGTTATCTCCCCATAGCATGTTTCCCCCTCCCATATTGTTAGTTGTGTGGTATTTCGTTCCATTGTATATTTATAATTGCACAGGTTTATGTGGTGTCCGGTCTAGCCTCGTCACTACTTCGCCGGGGTTAGGCTAGACACTTACCAGCACATGGGGTCGGTTGTGCTGATGCTACACTTCTGTGCATTTTTGCACAGGTCCGGGTTTTGAGGAGCAGCAGCAGCATTAGTACGGGAGCAGGCTTCTATTTTACGAGACTGAGGTAGCCTTGCAGGCGTCCGCAGGCCCGGCGTCTCTTCCTTATTTTCTCTTTTAGACTGTTGCCTCCTTGTTTCGAGACAGACAGCTTTTATGTTTCTTTCAGACCTTTGTATTTAGAATACTCTTAGTGGTTCGTGAGTAATGTGACACCAAATCTTGGGTAGAGGCTATTATTGACTATTTCGCGTTTGATTCAGAATTATAAATTATACTTCTGCTATTATTATCATTATTATTATTACTGTTATTATTGAATTCTATACTTCTTATCGATGATATAAAGTATTGACAGATTGGTTTATTAATGAAAAGGTAAATAAGTTGGCTTGCCTAGCTACCACGAGTAGGCGCCATCACGATCCCGATGGTGGAAAATCCGGGTCGTGACATTTAATTAAAACTTAAATAGGTAAAAATTGCACGGGCGCCCTATTTGGTCGCCCCCATTTAACCTATACCCATTTTTTTTAAAAGTTTTAACTTGTACCCACTTTTTAAACAACTTCAGCCCCCTTCTTCCTCCTTCTCCTCCTCAAAGTTATATCCGCCCAAGAACAAAAATGCATATGTTTCAACTTTCAAGAAAGGAAGGAAAACAAAATGTTAAAGAATGGGAGAGTCATCCACTCAAATAGAGATCGACAATAGCTTTAACGAATAAAAATCAAATATGAAAAACTGTTTCAGTTTCCATTCTCAACATACATGATGCAGAAATTTTTCATCATTGTGATAAGGAATTATTTTCCATATAGAACTGCCATAGGTCGGTTAAAATGTGGCCATTGGGTTCTCTTACGGAAGAAAGGTTGTTAATTAAAGTAACAACGTTTGGAGTTGTGAGGGAAATGAAATTCTCAGAGAAGAAGAAAGAAAAACGCGACCTTCTACGACGGCAAAGTTCTATATGGATTGATGAAAAAGATTTGGAGAAAAAGACACTTGAAGTTATTTGTGATGCTATTCAACTTTGAATTGTTTTCCTTCTCTAGAGCTGAAGTTCGCCAGTTATAAACAAAAACCTCAGCTCTAGAGCTGAAGTTCGCCAGTTACAAAAAAAACCTTCAACTCTAGAGCTGAAGTTCGCCAGTTACAAAACAAAATTTCAGCTCTAGAGCTGAAATTCGCCAGTTACAAAAACAAAAACTTCAGCTCTAGAGCTGAAGTTCACCAATTACAAAACAAAAACTCCAGCTTTCGCCAATTACAAAAATAAAAACTTCAGCTCTAGAGCTGATGTTCGCCAGTTACAAAATAAAAACATCAGCTCTAGAGCTGAAGTTTGCCAGTTACAAAAACAAAAACTTCAGCAATTACAAACAAAAACTTCAGCAAATAGAGAACAAAACTTCAGCTACTATGCTTAAGTTCAGCAATTACAAACAAAAACTTCAGCACACTTGGTTCAACACACTTGCTACTTCAATCCCGTCTACTAGAATGTTGAAGTTTTGCGTGATTGCCTTTGCTACTTCAGCCCCGTATGCTGAAGTTACGCGAAAAAGTGGGTACGCTTCCAATTTTTTTGGCAAAGCGGGCACAAATTAAAACGTGACCCAAAAAGCGGGTATAGATGCAAATGGCCCCTTAAATAGTGAGGATAAATAAGTCTCTAATATAGTACATTATGTACTGTACATATAGGTAAAGATCTCTTTAGGCTATTTGTGACCCAAAGACAGTGGACTTGGGCCTGATGATAAAGTCGGATAGTTGACACAGCAGAGCAGAAAGCCCAATATTTACCGGGCCGAGCTATCGCATTAGCATTTACCCAACTTCCCCGAAACCCTACTATAAACTTTCTAGGGTTTTAACGCAGCAGACAGCAGCAGCAGACAGCAGCAAAGACTCTTCTCCGCCGAACGTGAACTACTCTCTCCTTATTCTCTCTATCATTATTTACAAACACAAAAATCATGCGAAATGTATTGTTTTAACTATTAAATTCAGTGTAGTAGGTGAATAATCGAAGCAGAAGAAGAAATGGTTGCAGGTGTAGTAGCCGCCCCGGTGGATGCAAGCGCAGAGAATAAGGTTCACAGCGATATTATGCTTTTCAATCGCTGGACCTACGACGATGTTCAGGTACCTTCCATTTCTCTTAATTCCTTTTAAGTAACTCATTTTTTCATAATGACATATTTATTGCTGCTAAAAACTCCTTCCTTTTCCTAGAATCAAGCTGAATGTACTTCCTTTAAATTATACTATGTTGCTCCACATAGCACTAGAAGTTCTCTACAATTTATCTGCTACTATATAGATATCTCTACAAGACTGAGAGGTTTCTAGAAAAAATTGGTGTCCCTTACCTATGTATATCCTTTGCCATATTATTCATTCATTTGCACTGAATCCAAGAGATTTACGTCTTTTTGGACTACGCATGTCCATGTGATTTTAGGTTTACCCGTTCCTGTTTAGATGACGTTCACTCAGCATGGTTGCACCCTTATTGACTGGTACTAGATAGACAAATAAGCTAATTCTGGGGAATGGGGAGATTAGGATGGTAATATTATATGATGTGACGACCCAAAGGGTCATCACCTGTTTTCTCTTTCATTCTGCACTTCCGAGTCCTTGAAAACCTCATTTTTACTTGCTTCGATTTGCGTGCGCAATCCGGGCGCGTAGCCGGAAAGATTATATGTTAAATTTTGTGAAAAATTTCAAAATATGGTTTTAAAATGATTAAAGTTGACTTCGGTCAACATTTTTGGTAAACGGACCCGGACCCATGATCTGACGGTCCCGGAGGGTCCGTAGAAAAATATGGGACTCGGGCATGTGCCCGGAGTCGAAATTCGAGGTCTAGAACCCGAGAAAAGAATTTTTCTGTGAAATTGTTTTTCTGGAATTATTAAGGAAAATAAAAATGAAAATTGATTAAAAAACTATGGTATCGGGCTCGTATTTTGGTTCCGATGCCCGGAACAAGTCTTAAATATGTGTTAAGCGCTTTCTGTAAAGTTTGATCGAAATCGGACATCATTTGACGTGTTTCAGACCTAAATATCTAAAATTTGAAGTTTATGAAGTTAGAATGAAAAATGATGATTTTGGGGTTTGATTCAAGGATTTTGATGTTATTTTGGCGGTTTGATCGCTCGAGTAAGTTCGTAGGATGTTATTGAGTTAGTGTGTGTGTTTGGTTAGGAGCCTCGAGGGCTCGGGAGTGATTTGGAGGTGGTTCGGGGTGTTTTTGAACTTAGGAAAGTTGGGAGATTTTCTGCAATTTTTGCCCAGGTATTTTGTTCTTCGCGAACGCAGCCTCAGGCTCGCGTTCGCAGTGCTTTGTCATTTCCCTCTTACGCGTTCGCGGCCCCCTTCCCGCGTTCGCGTAGTTCTATTCCCCCCTTCACCGCGTTCGCGTCCTAACCCCCGCGTTCGCGTAGGCCTGCCCCTGGACCCCCTAGTTTTCCTTCTTCGCGTTCGCTTCTCCCCATCGCGAACGCGATGCCCCCAGTTCCACTTCATCGCGAACGCGTCCCCTGTGTCGCGATCGCGTAGGGTTAAATCCTTCAGCGATTTTTTTTAAAACAGAACAGTAGCATACGAGATTTCTTCACTTTTTCTCACGAGCTCCCTTCTCCTGCAAGCCTTAGGACCCCATTGAAGCCTCCTTTCTTCAAGGTCACTTGGGTAAGTAATTCCCCACCTAATTCCTTCATTTTTCCTCATTAATTAGTGAATTCCTAGGCCTAAAAACATGAAATCAAAGTAGAAATTAGGGGTTTTGGGTAGAGTTAGGTTTTTGAGAATTTTGGGTGATTCAACCTCAATTTGGGGTCGAATCTTAAAACAAATTGTATATTTGAACTCGTGGGGTTATGGGTGATTGGGTTTTGGTCCGAGCCTCGTGTTTGGACCATGTGGGCCCGGTGTCGAATTTTGGTATTTTTGGAAGAATGCTAGGAAATTCATATCTAGGCTATGGGATGTTGCCATTGAGTCTTTATTGATATTATTGAATTAATTATGCCTAGATATCATTGTTTCGGAGTTGGATTGTAGAGGAAAGGCGATGTTTGAGGATTGATTTCTATTCTTTGGACCGAGGTAAATGTTTGATCTAACTTTGGCTTGAGGGAATAGGATTAGGGTGTTGTTTGCTAATTGCTAAATGTTGAGTACGGTGTATAGGCATGGTGACGAGTATCTATACACCGGTATCTAGCATGACCGTGGGTCCTTGTTTGTACTTATTCTGATATTGTTATGACTCTTCCATGTTAATTGATGAACCCTATGTAATGTGAAGAGTATGAGGATTGATTTTGAATTATAAATTCTTTGGAGCGTTGGCTCAAACATTAAAAAGACTATTGGGTAAGAAATGAAAGAAACAGAAAGAGATATGGTTAATCCCTTGCCGGGATGTGAAAGTTATTGTTGTTGCTCCTTTGCTGGGATTTGTTGTTTAATTGTGTTTTTCCCTTGCCGGGACATTTCTTAATATTTGTCTATCCCCCCGCCCCGTTTGGTTGTGATTGTTTTTTGGGTGAGGAAGAGTGATTATGCACGAAGGGTCATTCCGTGCCATGTTTTGAATACTTATGCACGAAGGGACATTCTGTGCCATGTTTTGAATATTTATGCACGAAGGGACATTCCGTGCCATGCTTTGATTATATTTGCACGAAGGGTCATTCCCTGCCATGTTTTGATTATATTTGCACGAAGGGTCATTCCGTGCCATGTTTTGATTATATTTGCACGAAGGGTTATTCCGTGCCATGTTTTGATTATTTATGCATGAAGGAACATTCCGTCCTCTGATTTGATTACTATTGCACGAAGGATCATTCCGTGCCATGATTTGAGAGTTATGTGAGGGAAAGCACGAAGGTTGATGCCGTGCACTTTACTTGATTGCTTTTGGTGAGCATGAGAGTAAAAGCACGAAGGTTGATGCTGTGCAACTATTGATTTTCCTGCTCTCATTAATTATTGTTATTGCCCTGTTTCTTACTTAAATTGCTGACTTTATATCTTGACTGTACTCCCCCCATAGTATGCTCCCCTCCCTCTTAACTGTTTGATTTCTGTGTTCTTCCCTTTTATTGCATGTATATGTATATTGAACTGCACAGGTTGGTTTGGTAGTCCTGTCTAGCCTCGTCACTACTTTGCCGGGGTTAGGCCAGGCACTTACCAGCACATGGGGTCGGTTGTGCTGATACTACACTTCTGTGCTCTTTTGCACAGATCACGGTACCGGAGCAGCTTTTGGACCACATCAGTGGGATATTGAACGAGAGTTGATTTCAGTCCAAGGACTTACGAGGTAGCCTAGCTGGCATTCGCAGGCTGGAGTCCCTTTCCATGTTTTTAGTTTGTTTTCCTTGTACCGAGACAAACATTGATGTATTTCTGTTCAGACTTGTTTTTAACACTCTTTAGTAGTTCGTGAGTTAGCGACACCAGTCTTGGGTAGAGAAATGTTAAACTTCCACATTTTTGGGTTTTTCAGTTATCTATGTTTTAAAGACTTCCGCTTTTATTTAAATGACTCGTTATAATTATTATTGTTGGGATGTTATCAGAAAATGCTTAAATGCTTGGCTTGCCTAGCTTCGACAATAGGCGCCATCAGGACTCCCGATGGAGAGAAATCCGGGTCGTGACAAGTTGGTACCAGAGCTCTAGGTTACATAGGTCTCGCTACTCACGGACAAACTTGGTAGAGTCTGAGGGATCGGTACGGAGATGTCTGTATTTATCCCCCAGAGGCTACGGAGTTAGGAAAAGTTTCACTTTTGTTCTTTCTTGTCGTGCGATTCTGTTTCTCAAATACTGATTGTCTTTCTACTCTGTTCTTTCGCAGATGGCGAGAACACGTGCTTCCTCTTCTACCGCGCAGCAGCCCGAGCCCCCAACAGCAGCTCCTGCGAGGGGCAGAGGCCGAGGCCGTGCCAGAGGCCGAGGCAGGGGCAGAGCTCAGCCCCGGGCAGCAGTCCCAGATGTGGAGCCTCATATTGACTAAGATGAGGAGGTTCCAGCCCCGGCAGCTTCGGTGGGCCCAGCTCAGGTACCAGGAGGGGTCATGGTCACCCCGGATCTTCAGGACGCTTTAGTCAGACTGGCAGGCTTTATGGAGAGTGTCACTAGAGCGGGTTTGCTTCCAGTAGCACCAGCCACTTCTCAGGCTGGAGGAGGAGTTCAGACTCCTGCTACACGTACTCCGGAGCAGGTAGCTCCCCAGACTCAGGTTCCAGTGGCTCAGCCAGCTGTGGCGGTTCGGCCAGGTATTGTGACCCAGGCCGACGATGGAGCGGCTATGTCTTCGGATGCTTTCTGGAGACTTGATAGGTTCTCCAAGCTCTTCACCACCACATTCAGCGATACTTCTTCAGTGGATCCACATGATTTCTTATTCAGCTGCCACGAGATCCTCCGGACTATGGGTATTGTGGAGACCAATGGGGTCGATTTCGCCACCTTTCAGCTTGCAAGATCCGCCAAGACTTGGTGGAGGGACTATTGTTTATCTAGACCAGCAGGGTCGCCAGCATTGACATGGGACCAGTTTGCAGAGTTGTTTTTGGAGAAGTTTCTCCCAGTTACTCAGCGGGAGGCTTTTCGCAGGCAGTTCGAGCGCCTCCAGCAGGGCTCCATGACAGTCACCCAGTATGAGGCGCGGTTCATTAATTTGGCACGCCATGCTATTGTTATACTCCCCACAGAGCGAGAGAGGGTGCAGAGGTTTATTGATGGATTAATTCAGCCGATCCGTCTCCAGATAGCTATGGGAGCCGGTAGTGAGATTTCTTTTCAGGAGGCGGCCAATGCGGCCCGCAGAGTGGAGATGGCCCTTGCACGAGGAGGTGGTCAGGTGTCAGATAAGAGGCCTCGTCATTCTGGTAGGTTCAGTGGTACCTCGTCTGGAGGTAGGGATTCTTATGGTAGAGGCCATTCACCGAGACCCTTTCAATCAGCACTCCAGGTCTCTCATGGTACTCCAGGCGGCGGTGGCTCTCAGCAGCATTATTCCGATCAGCAGCCCATCAGTGCACCGCCACTTCAGAGTTTCCGGGGAGGACATTCAG
The DNA here is from genome assembly GCF_001879085.1 of Nicotiana attenuata. Taxonomy (NCBI): domain Eukaryota; kingdom Viridiplantae; phylum Streptophyta; class Magnoliopsida; order Solanales; family Solanaceae; genus Nicotiana; species Nicotiana attenuata. The sequence continues at coordinate 305,714 of NW_017671289.1, read as the reverse complement.
GTCGACAGGGCCAGCAGTCTCAGCAGCCGAGGGCTTGTTATGGTTGTGGTGACCCGAGTCACATTGTCAGATTTTGCCCTCGAGCCTCGGGTAGCTCTCAGCAGCAGGGTCCTCGCCCCATAATTCAGGCACCAGGTGATCCACAGCTTGCCCAGCCAGCTAGAGGCGGGGGTAGGGATCATAGAGGTGGAGGTAGAGACCGTAGAGGTGGAGCTCGGACCGGCAGAGGTAGGGGTCAGCTAGTAGCAGATCGTCTTATGCTTTGCCAGCCAGGCCAGAGGCTGAGTCTTCAGATGTTGTTATTACAGGTACTATTCTGGTCTGTGATAGGGATGCTTCAGTGCTATTTGACCCTGGGTCTACGTATTCATATATGTCGTCCTATTTTGCACCCTACCTGACTATGCCTAGTGATGCCTTGGGTATCTCTGTGTATGTATCTACACCGGTGGATGATTCTATAGTGGTCGACCGAGTTCATCGTTCCTGAGTGGTAGTGTTTGAGGGTCTTGAGACACGTGTTGATTTATTGCTCTTAGACATGGTGGATTTCGACGTTATATTAGGGATGGATTGGTTGTCCCAGTATCATGCTATCTTGGATTTCACGCCAAGACCGTGACCTTGGCTTTGCCAGATTTGCCTCGATTGGAGTGGAGAGGGACCCCAGGTCATGCCACCCGCAGTGTTATTTCATATGTGAAGGCTCGACGTATGGTCGAGAAGGGGTGTTTAGCCTACCTGGCGTATGTTCACGATTCCAACACAGAGGTTCCTTCTATTGACTCTGTTCCTATTGTTCGGGAGTTCCCCGAGGTTTTCCCTTCAGACCTGCCGGGTATGCCGCCCGACAGGGATATTGATTTCTGTATTGATCTGGCCCCAGGCACTCAGCCCATTTCCATTCCGCTGTATCGCATGGCCCCACCAGAATTGAAAGAGTTAAAGGACTAGTTGCAAGATTTGCTAGAGAAGGGTTTTATCAGGCCTAGTGTTTCTCCTTGGGGTGCGCCGGTGTTATTCGTAAAGAAAAAGGATGGATCGATGAGGATGTGCATTGATTACCGGCAATTGAACAAAGTGACGATAAATCCACTGCCGAGGATTGATGATTTGTTTGACCAGCTTCAGGGTGCAAAGGTGTTTTCAAAGATAGACTTGAGATCTGGCTACCATCAGCTGAGGATTAGGGCGTCTGATGTCCCTAAGACAGCATTCTGTACTCGGTATGGGCACTATGAGTTTTTGGTCATGTCATTTGGGTTGACCAATGCCCCAACAGCATTTATGGAGTTGATCAACCGAGTGTTCAGACCTTACTTGGACCTGTTTGTGATAGTCTTTATTGATGATATTCTGGTGTATTCCCGCAGCCAGGAGGAGCACGAGCAGCACCTCAGAGTGGTTCTTCAGACTCTGAAGGATAGTCAGTTATATGCTAAGTTCTCGAAGTGTGAGTTCTGGTTGAGTTCGGTTGCATTTCTGGGTCACGTTGTATCAGCAGAGGGTATCCAGGTGGACCCGAAGAAGATTGAGGCAGTCAAGAACTGGCCTCGACCAACATCAGCTACTGAGATTCGGAGTTTCTTGGGGTTGGCAGGTTATTACCGTCGGTTCGTGGAGGGGTTTTCATCCATAGCAGCCCCGATGACCAGACTGACCCAGAAGGGTGCCCAGTTCAGATGGTCAGACGAGTGTGAGGAGAGCTTTTAGAAGCTCAAGACAGCTCTGACTACGACACCGATATTGGTTTTGCCCACATGCTCAGGACCCTATACAGTTTATTGTGATGCTTCCCGTATTGGGCTTGGTGCGGTATTGATGCAGGATGGCAGAGTCATTGCTAATGCTTCGAGGCAATTGAAGATCCACGAGAAGAGTTATCCGGTCCATGATCTAGAGTTGGCAGCCATTGTTCATGCTTTGAAGATTTGGAGGCATTACTTATATGGTGTGACGTGTGAGGTGTATACTGATCACAAGAGTCTGCAGTACTTGTTCAAGCAGAAGGAGTTGAACTTGAGGCAGAGGAGGTGGTTGGAGCTATTGAAGGATTATGATGTTACTATTTTGTACCACCCGGGGAGAGCCAATGTGGTGGCCGATGCATTGAGTAGGAAGTCCTCCAGCATGGGTAGTCTTGCTTATATTCCGGTCATCCAGAGACCGCTTGCTTTGGATATTCAGGCCTTGGCCAATCGGTTTGTGAGGTTGGACATTTCTAAGCCTAGCAGAGTGTTAGCTTGCACGGTCGCTCGTTCTTCATTATTGGAGCGTATCCGTGATCGACAGTTTGATGATCCCCATTTGTGTGTCCTGAGAGACACGGTGCAGCGTGGAGGTTCCACAAAGGTGACCTTAGATGATGATGGTGTTTTGAGGTTGCAGGGGCGAGTGTGTGTGCCCAATGTCAATGGGATTCGAGAGTTGATCTTAGCGGAGGCCCATAGTTCTCGGTNGGGTGATGCACCACCTATCAAATTAAAGCTCTTTGAGTCTAGTTTCCAACGCAACAAACAGTTCATCATTTGGAGGTGTATATGGAATGTTATGGCCATTTTCGTGTCGTCAGCGCCCTGTGTAGCGCCGGGCGCTAGCCGTGGCGCCCAAAATATTGAGCTACTGGATCCAGCGCCACAGGCAGCGCCCAGCGCCACCTGTGGCGCCCGAAACAGCCTATAATACTCATTTCGGGGTTCATTCTTACCTATTTATTTTGGACGAACTTTGGGTGATGACCCTTTGGGTCATTGTTGATAGGCTGACCAAGTCAGTGCATTTTATTCCTGTTGCAGCCACTTATTCATCGGAGAGGTTAGCTGAGATCTTTATCCGAGAGATTGTTCACCTTCATGGGGTGCCGGTATCTATTATTTCGGATCGGGGTACGCAGTTTACCTTGCGCTTCTGGAGAGCAGTTCAGCGGGAGTTGGGCACCCAGGTTCAGTTGAGCACAGCGTTCCATCCTCAGACGGACGGCCAGTCCGAGAGGACTATTCAGATATTGGAGGATATGCTCCGAGCCTGTGTCATTGATTTCGGAGGCTCGTGGGACCAGTTCTTGCCTTTAGCGGAATTTGCCTACAACAACAGCTACCAGTCCAGCATTCAGATGGCTCCATATGGCGTTGTATGGTAGGCGATGTCGGTCTCCAGTCGGATGGTTTGAACCGGGGGAGGCTCGGTTATTGGGTACAAATTTAGTTCAGGAGGCCTTGGACAAGGTCAAGATCATTCAGGACAGGCTTCGTTCGGCTCAGTCGCGGCAAAAGAGTTATGCGGATCGTAAGGTTCGAGATGTAGCTTTCATGGTTGGTGAGCGGGTCTTGCTCGGAGTGTCGCCTATGAAGGGCGTGATGAGATTTGGGAAGAAGGGCAAGCTTAGCCCTAGGTTCATTGGCCCATTTGAGATTCTCGATCGAGTGGGAGAGGTGGCTTGCAGACTTGCCTTGCCACCCAGCTTGTCAGCCGTGCATCCAGTGTTTCATGTGTCCATGCTTCGGAGGTATCACGGCGATCCAGCCCACGTGTTAGATTTCAGCACTGTCCAGTTGGACAAGGATCTGTCTTACGAGGAGGAGCCGGTAGCTATTCTAGACCGGCAGGTTCGACAGTTGAGGTCGAAGAGTTTTCCTTCAGTGCGTGTCCAGTGGAGAGGTCAGCCTCCTTAGGCATCGACCTGGGAGTCCGAGTCTGATATGCGGAGCCGTTATCCTCATCTATTTCCCGACTCAGGTACTTCTTTCTTTTGTCTGTTCGAGGACGAACGGTTGTTTTAGAGGTGGAGAATGTGACGACCCAAAGGGTCATCACCGGATTTCTCTCTTTTTCCGTGCTTCCGAGGCCTTGAAAACCTTATTTTTGCTTGCCTCGATTTGCATGCACAATCCGGGCGCGTAGCCGGAAAGCTTATATGTTAAATTCTGTGAAAAATTTCAAATGTGGCTTTAAAATGATTAAAGTTGACTTTGGTCAACATTTTTGGTAAACGGACCCGGACCCGTGATTTGGCAGTCCCGGAGAGTCCGTAGAAAAATATGAAACTCGGGCATATGCCCGGAGTCGAATTTCGAGGTCGAGAGCCCGAGAAATGAATTTTTCTGTGAAATTGTTTTTCTGAAATCATTAAGGAAAATGGAAATAAAAATTGATTAAAAGACTATGGTATCGGGCTCGTATTTTGGTTCCGACGCCCGATACAAGTCTTAAATATGTGTTAAGCGCTCTCTGTAAAGTTTGGTCGAAATCGGATGTCATTTGACGTGTTTCGGACCTAAATATCTAAAATTTGAAGTTATGAAGTTTGAAATGAAAATGATGATCTTGAGGCTTGATTCAATGGTTTTTGATGTTATTTTGGCGATTTGATCGCTCGAGTAAGTTCGTAGGATGTTATTGAGTTAGTGTGTGTGATTGGTTAGGAGCCCCGAGGGCTCGGGAGTGAATTGGAGGTGGTTCGGGGTGTTTTTACACTTAGGAAAGGATCAGATTTTGCTGCATTTTTACACAGGCATTTTGTTCTTCGGGAACGCGGCCTCAGGCTCGCGTTCGCAGTGCCTTGCTATTCCCCTCTTACGCGTTCGCGTCCTACTTTACGCAATCACGTAGTTCTAATTCCCCCTCCTTCGCGTTCGCATCATCATTATCGCGAACGCGTAGCTTTACCAGCTTCCTCAACGCGTTCGCGTGGCCCCTCACGCG
>NW_017671289.1:290968-299910 GCF_001879085.1 Nicotiana attenuata | reverse complement strand
CGAGTCGTACGCCTACCGTGTGATATTATGAAGTGGAGCGAGTGGTACGCCTACCATGTGATACTATGAAATGGGAGCGAGTGGTACGCCTACCACGTGATATGAGAAAATGGGATCGTGTTGCACGCCTGCAACGAGAGGAAATTGAAATAAGTGAAAGTGGTCTGTTTTCCCTTATTCTGTGTTAGGAGCGATCAGATGTAGTTTCTTTTGTTATCCCTGATATTCTGTTTTATCTGCTACCCATAAGCATGTTCCCTCCCAGCTTTAATTGTTTACTTTTCGCTATTACTTTGTTGTACTTTTTTATATTATATATATATATATATATATATATTTGCACAGGTTTAACTGGTAGTCTGGTCTAGCCTCGTCACTACTTCGCCGGGGTTAGGCTAGGCATTTACCAGCACATGGGGTCGGTTGTGCTGATGCTACACTCTGTACATCTTTTTGCACTGATCCAGGTGTTGGAGCAGCATTTGAGTAGCAGTAGCATTCTGGGAGCGAGCTTTCAGTCCAGGGACATTCGAGGTAGCCTTGCTGACGTCCGCAGGCCCGGAGTCCCTTCTATCCTATTCAGTTTGTTATCATTTGTACCGAAGCAGATAGTGTTATGTTTCATTCAAACCTTGTATTTAGTATTCTCTAGACGTTCGTGAGTATTGTGACACCAGTCTTGGGTAGAGGATTTTGTTAAACTTCCACATTTCCTTCAGTTAATTATATTTGAGACTTCCGCTTTATCATATTATGCTTTGTTTTCATTAAATGGACGATAATTGCTAAAAGAAGTAAATTAAGTTGGCTTGCCTAGCTCCTATTAGTAGGCGCCATCACGACTCCCGAGGGTGGGACATCCGGGTCGTGACAAAAATGATCTAGGGTTATGGGCTATCTAACATTCCTATTGTATTCTTCAATTGAATTGACTGACTAATTTATCTAGTTTATTGGTTGACAGAGTTAATATTGCTCATAAGAATCTGTCGAGTTCTTACTCGCCTATTCAAGCTAACCTAACGCCTATATGTCTATGGAGTTAGAATCAACAAGAACGCATTTATAATTCCTGTAAATCAACCAAGCAAGGCAATTAGGTATAAGTCTATCCTAACCGCGAATCCATTCCCCGATGCCCAGGTTCAAGAACTTGCTCTACTCAATCCTATATGCAATCTTGAATTCCCACTTTCGAGTTCAACTCTAGATTCGTAGATAGTATTCAATTGGTGATCAAGCAATCAAATAATTAAGTGCAGGATTGAATAAATAAACCAATATAATAAACTAAGAGATCAAAATCAATATCCGAATAACAATAGTCATGAAAGAACCACAACCCTAGAACGTGAAGTTTAGCTCCACATAGACATGGTAGCAAAACAACAAATCATACAAAGAAACATAAAAATTACTAAGTTTGGAGAAAGAAAAGATGAAACCCGACCTCCACAGCGGCTCTGTGCTTGTTTTTCCTCTCAAAAACGTCCTCCTCCCCTCAAAATATCGTTTTTCCATGTATATATACCAAGTAGGTTGGGCCCAAACAAATATACCTTCTACAATGTGAAAAAGGATATTTTTCCCGGGTGACTAGCGCGAGCTCGCGCATCCTTCACGCATGACTTCGCGCATATTCCTTGACATTCTGCCTCCAGCTCCTTAACTAGCGCGACTTCGCGCTAACTTCGCGCGTTCGCGCATTTTGCACCCTGTTGCATTCCGAATTTGGAAAAATGTAAAACATGAAAGTTGTAGCCCTTTGAGTTATCTTTCCAAAAATATATTGTGGAGCCAAAATGGAGTTCTGAGCAAAAAGTTATATCTATTTTCTTCGACAATACGCAATCTGCCTACTGAAGTCTTCGTTTTCTCTAACTATCATCCGTTGACCCCCCAACACGATCCCGGCTTAATTCCTTGAACTTTTACTCAAACTTTAAAGCTCCAAATCACTTGAATTCATTCCATAATATCTACATAGCTCGGAATTACTCTTACAAGGCATAAAACACACAGTTAGTGCAAAACACTAGCGATAAAAGCTCAAACTCAATTAAAGTGCAGTAAATTAGAGTGTAATAATCGACTAAAATACGTAATTATAGCCTATCATCAACACCCCACACTTAAACGTTGCTCGTCCTCGAGTCAACCAAAAATTTACTTTATCTATGAGCACTTAACATATTCGAAGCATACTACACCAATGATTATGGTTGATATCAATAATTAAACTCTAGCATATGCAATCATCATACACTTCCCTTTACTTATGTCATTCTTCAAAAATATTCAAACAAAGACAATATGCTCACAACAATCCTAGCCTCAAAAACCGACTCAATGTCACAATGCACTCATGGCTTGAATACCCAACATCCTAGAGAAGTCTAATAATGTTACCTATCCTTCGTGAAACCATGTGCCCTCACAACCAAGGCAAGAGAGTAAGTTGAATCCACACATTTGAATCTCATGATCAAATATATTTTAAGGACTCATATATATCAAAAGAAAATATCGCTCACCCTCAAAAAAGAAGTCACATGCATGTAATTGGTACCATAGGCTTGCCCTTAATGTAAATCTCTACTAATGTAGGCTCGCTCGATCTAAAATCAATTAGAACCTTTTCATGGTTGTAATGTGGGCTAAGGGACGTGTAGGATATATTTAGGAATAGTGACTAACCCTCCTAAGCACTTTAACACACCACATAATCAACTTTAAGCGCAAATTCTTCAATCCACTTCACTTTCACAAACAATATCACCCCAAAAATGCTCCCTTCTTCTTTAAGCACTACATTAATTCATACCCACTAGCAAGAACAAGATAACAATGTATTCATCTCTATTTTTTTTTTCTTTTCAGATTATTCTTCTTTTTTTTTCAATTTCCGCTAGTGGTATTATTTTAAAAAAAACAAGTGCACCTTTCTTCCTTTTATTGGTTCCACTCAAAAGCCACCCCACACTAGTCCCTTCTTACTTCTTTTAGCACTCATCTCACAATTAAAGTGCTTTAAGAGGTAAAGGATCAAAAATATCAATTAAGAACAAAAAGGATATAGGCTTGTAATGTGGGTGCCAAATAAAAGTCTATAGGATCAAAAGATTTAACTAGGGATAGATTTTATTTGTGATAAGCAATTAAACTCAAAAAGGTCAAAGAAAGCCTAAAATCATTTTTCAAACCGAGCATCACCTAAAATTTCGCTTCAACTCACATACCGGGCAAGTTGTAGACACAAGTACAATACATGGACTACACAAAAACCTCACCACACATGGAACATGACTCACTAAGGACGGTCTCATTCGTACTCTCAAACAAATGCAAGTATTCACAAAGCCACAAGATATTAAGCATTAAGCACAAAGTGAACATAAGTCAAGAAAATGAGACATAGGCATCACAAGACATGCTATCCAACTAAGCAAGGCATCATCAATAATTTCAAATCATAGGGAAGATACTACACATGCCAAAGCCTAAATATGTTACTATCAAACAAGTCAAGGGCGCCTAGGTTCATCATTCTTCCTCCATTTATTCCCTAAATTTTAATTTACTCTAAAAAAAAATATATAAAAGATACTACTACCCGGTTCAAACTACATCCCATGAAAAAGAACCGTTGCACAAAGAAAAACCATGGGGGATTATTGCTACCTAAAAAAACTAAAAGACATATTTTTGTGTTTTTTGTTTAGACTTTAATCCCTCAAGAAAGCTGTCCACAAAATCCATCGTCGGGAAAAGTCCAAATTTTTCAATTTTTCTTTTTTTTCTTCGTTTTTTTTAATTACTACACTAAGAACGAGTACTATAACTAAGCTAACATAGCACAGAAAATCACCCAGACAATCTCCTCACCCCACACTTAAAATTATGCAATATCCTCAATGCACACTAACAATAACAAGAGGGTAAAAGAGACTCCCTGGCAGGCCAAAGGCCGAAGCATTAGCAGCTCACGGGATACTCAGACTTCTCCCAGGTACGATCCTTTGTGCGGTCATCCCACATTTCAACCACATAGATCACTTTTGCACACTTCCAGTGGCTTTTCTTCTATGCTCATAATCCTAAAAAAAACGCTACAAAGATAGAAAAATAAAATAAATAAAAATAAATAAAAATAAAAGAAAGCAGTAAAGTTGGGTTGCCTCCCAACAAGCGCCTAAGTTAAAGTCGCGGCACGACTTGAACCAATTTTTGTCTCCACCTTGAACTTATGAATTGTACCCCTAACATGGCATCCAGTCTGTGGCTATGCACCTTTGGTGGGGCTACAAAGATAACCAGGCCAAGTAATAAATTTTTCACTCTGCACCTCTCGGCCTTTAGATGAGGAATGTAATTTTTGCTCTTTGGCACAACAAATTCAAGAATATAGGCGCTCTCATCCTCACTCTTTGACCCCTTCATTGGCTCAGATGACTCGATTACTATCTTACTATCTGAACACAATGTGGAAAAATGATTGAATGAGGTCTAATGCGCCCTAACTCATGAATTTTACTACTATTTGCATTCCCATATTTACACACACTCAAGTCTCCCAAAGTAATGTTATCTACTCCCTCGCATGACTCTAGAGCACTCTTCTCAATATTGGCATCATCAAGAAAAACATGGTTTAGTGATTGGTATTCTCGTTTTAGCTCCTCAATTTGGTCTAAAAGATTTTTTTCAGCTTCACACAACTCATTATTAAATTGTTGGGCATTATACGCATCAACCTTTGTGCTCAAATCTGCATCTAAGTTATGCACAGCCAAGCTAAAATTATCAATTTTTGTGCAAGTTCATCTCTCTCCTTAGACCAATCATTTACCAATGTTGTTAGAAGACAACGTCGTTCCTCATATTCCCTTAATCGTGAATATTCTTCCCAATACCAACCCTTACTCCCATATTCAAATTCAGACCTCCAAGAAGTCAGGCCATGACAAGACCAAAAATACGAGCCATAAAAGTCTTTTGTCAACCAAGAGTCTTCATCAATAGCCTTACCTCCGTATATTTCATCCCCAGATGTCATGCTAAGAGAACTAGGAACACACTAAGAGAAAAATATCAAATATTTGTAAAAATAAAAGTATATACAAAAAAAGGATAAAATTTAAAGTCTAATCTAGAAAAATAGTTAATTTCTAAGTCCCCGGCAACGGCGCCAAAAACTTGTTGCGGCCAAACGCACACGCAAGTATACGCGGTCATCAAGTAATAAAGTGACTAAAAGTCGGATGTCGATCCCACGAGGACTTGTGATTAACTATTAACTAAATTAGACTATCCTAATTATCTATACAAGAATTAAACCTAGAAGTATTTAATTCTAAACTAATTAAATAGAGAATATAAATAATAAACTTTAAACAGAGGAAGAACAGATTTTTATGATATCAATGTAATGAAAACGATCTAGGGTTATGGGCTATCTAACATTCCTATTGTATTCTTCAATTGAATTGACTGACTAATTTATCTAGTTTATTGGTTGACAGTGTTAATATTGCTCATAAGAATCTGTCGAGTTCTTACTCGCCTATTCAAGCTAACCTAACGCCTATATGTCTATGGAGTTAGAATCAACAAGAACGCATTTATAATTCCTGTAAATCAACCAAGCAAGGCAATTAGGTATATGTCTATCCTAACCGCGAATTCGTTCCCCGATGCCCAAGTTCAAGAACTTGCTCTACTCAATCTTATATGCAATCTAGAATTCCCACTTTCGAGTTCAACTCTAGATTCGTAGATAGTATTCAATTGGTGATCAAGCAATCCAATAATTAAGTGCAGGATTGAATAAATAAACCAATATAATAAACTAAGAGATCAAAATCAATATCCGAATAACAATAGTCATGAAAGAACCACAACCCTAGAACGTGAAGTTTAGCTCCACATAGACATGGTAGCAAAATAACAAATCATACAAAGAAACATAAAAATTACTAAGTTTGGAGAAAGAAAAGATGAAACCCGGCCTCCACGGCGGCTCTGTGCTTGTTTTTCCTCTCAAAAACGTCCTCCTCCCCTCAAAATACCGTTTTTCCATGTATATATACCAAGTAGGGTTGGGCCCAAATAATTATACCTTCTACAATGTGAAAAAGGACATTATTCCCGGGTGACTAGCGCGAGCTCGCGCATCCTTCGCGCATGACTTCGCACATATTCCTTGACATTCTGCCTCCAGCTCCTTAACTAGCGCGACTTCGCGCTAACTTCGCGCGTTCGCGCATTTTTCACCCTGTTCCGTTCCGAATTTGGAAAAACGTAAAACATGAAAGTTGTAGCCCTTTGAGTTATCTTTCCAACCATATATGTGGAGCCAAAATGGAGTTCTGAGCAAAAAGTTATATCTATTTTACTAGACAGTACGCAATCTGCCTACTGAAGTCTTCGTTTGCTCTAACTATCATCCGTTGACCCCCGAACACGATCCCGGCTTAATTCCTTGAACTTTTACTCAAACTTTAAAGCTCCAAATCACTTGAATTCATTCCATAATATCTACATAGCTTTGAATCACTCTTACAATGCATAAAACACACAATTAGTGCAAAACACTAGCGATTAAAGCTCAAACTCAATTAAAGTGCAGTAAATTAGAGTGTAATAATCGACTAAAATACGTAATTATAGCCTATTATCACTCAACTACTATATATACTCACGGGACCATTAGTTTCACTCCCAACAAGCGAAAGCAAACACAGAGTCCTAGCAACTGCAGTAGTCAGTTAACACCAACGCTGCCAGAGAAACCGCCTGCGACCCAGTGATCAATACCAACGAGCAACTCAAACACGAGTGTCAAGCAACCATCAGCAACTCAGTAGAGAGTACACCACCGCCACCCTCACCGGAGAAACCACCGGCGATCCATCCATCACCGTAATTCATTAGTTGGAAAAACATATCGGAGAATTTCAAAGATGGCTGGAGCAAGAAAAGAGATAGTGATGAACGAAGTAAACATGATGTCAAGAAGGGTAGAATATGGGAGACCAATTCCAAAGAGAGGACAAGTGAAGGTGACTATAGTGTTGGGACTAGCTCACTCTTTGTCTTCTATTTTCTCCGTCGGTGGCCGTTCATAGTCTTGCCGGAGAACAACCCATCTCCCCTGAGCGAGTGAAGAGGGAGTACCCAGTTTTGGTAAATATAGAGAGTGTTGGAGGGTATTATTGTCCTTTAGTTCAGTAGGATCTAGAGCTTGGTCTTTTCTGTATTTTGTACATGGTTTGTTATTCCGGCTCCCATTGTATAGTTCTGGAAATTGGAAGTTAATTTTCAATCCTCTTCCTGAGATAAACTATGCTATTTTCTGTTCTCACTGATTTCCCAATTGGAATTTCTGAAATATCGAAACTCATCGAAGACGCCAATTCCCCTAAAATTGAGCAAATTTCTATTATCGTTACTCTTAACTTAATAAAATTCGATAGTAAATTCACTTAATTTTATTTATTGTATCATAAAATCATTCAACTTATGCAAAATTTCTGAACCAGTACGATTAAACCCACCCGCCCGTTAAGAGTCATTACCAAACCAAAATTGTTCCCAAAGAATTTTAAGTAGCAGATACTCATGAACTAGTCATACAAAGATGATTTTAATTTTACTAGCAAAATTAAAAATTGTACAAGTGATCGGACGCATTAATTCACAGACCTGATCATTTTCGAACTAGACTGAATTAGATGATATATGAAGGCAGTTTTTACATAATTAGTATTCTGACAAAACTTACTTTGTTGCCACACTGCAGGCAGTTTTACATCTGTCAGCATTTTTATCATAAACCCCACATAGTTACTCCCTCCGTTCCAATTCATGTGAATCTATCTGACTGGCACGAAATTTAAGAAAAATAAGCAGTTTTGGAATTTGTGGTCCTAAACAAGTCAAAAAGGGGTCCAGAGTATTTGTATGGTTATAAAAGCTTCTAATTAAGGGTACAATTGAAAGTTTAAAGCTAAATATTTTCCAAATTTAGAAAGGAGTCATTCTTTTTTAAACGAACCAAAAAGAAAATGGTTTCACATTAACTGGAACAGAGGGAGTACCATATTGTAAATCTCACATCTATCACCAGGTTTCGACTATATTAAAAGCCAGAGCTATGTATGGATAAATGAGTTTAGAAATATTAGGCTTACGAAAGACATTATGAGTAATGTGTTACTATCTCAAGTTGCAGTATAACTAAAGTTACACATACATTTTGTTTAACCAAAAAATAGAATTTCAGTTAAAATTAGAAATTAAGAGAAAAAATCGGGTTACTAATAATCAGGAGACGAAAAGAATAAAGAATTTAGGAAAATAATAAAGCAGTAAATAAGTTTGAATTTCAATGTAATCTTAATGATATTTCGTGTCCTTACAAATGATGAGATCTCCTCCTTTTATAGTTGATTCTTCTAGGAAAAGGTATAATGACTCAGTCTTAAAGAGGCAATTATGAGCATTAAATGATATTAAATGAAACATTACTCAATCATTCCTATTCAATGTAGATTCGCTAACGTATTTGACATTTAATACTGAATTTAGACTCATTTATGCTATCAGATTCATATCTTCAATTCCTTCTGACCTCCTGACTTTAATTAAGTTAAACAGACACGAGACTTGTATCATTTGAATAGTATCTCGTGCCTATTTAACTCTCTTCTCTTCGTATCTGATATCGCCCGTGCTTCTCAATTGATCATCATGTTTTGACTATTTGACCAGTCCACGTGTCATGCCACATCACCTTCAATATAAATTCAGTTTTTTCCCAAAACAAATAGTCCCCCCACTTTCCATTTATTTATCAATTAAATATTTGGGAAGTGGATCTTCATTAAAAAGGGAATTTTTGCCATAATCAATGCTATGACAGTGTCGACGCTTCAATTGTC
>NW_017671289.1:265542-290943 GCF_001879085.1 Nicotiana attenuata | reverse complement strand
GCTTCGTGGCCGTGGGTACGGTCTTTTCTTCAGATTATTCTTTTTTTTTTTTCAATTTCTGCCTAGTGGTGTATTATTTTAAAAACAAGTGCACATTTCTTTCCCTCTTTATTGGTTCCCACTCAAAAGCCACCCCACTCTTAGTTCCTTCTTACTTCTTTTAGCGCTCATCTCACAATTAAAGTGCTTTAAGAGGTAAAAGGGATCAAAAATATCAATTAAGAACAAAAAGGAATTATAGGCTTGTAATGTGGCGTGCCAAATAAAAGTACTAATAGGCTAGCAAAAGGTTTAACTTAGGGATAAGATATTTAATTTTATATAAGCAATTATAGGCTACAAATAGGAAGGCCAATCAATAGAGAGGGCTCAACTAAAAATTCTCATTTTTCCCTTACATAACAAATTAGACCATAGCCATAAAAATATCTCAGCTCTCTTCTCGCTTTAAATTATTCAATATATTTATTATTCTCTTGTTAATTCTTATAATTACAGTTTAACAATCATCATTACCGGCATAGTTCTAGTATCAACAGAGTACTCTAATATACATTGTATGACAGTATTACTATAAACTAGCACCTAGTCACATGTTCACATTTGAGTTAACTGCTACTCAAGCACGGAGTGCTCATTTCTCGACTCTCAAATCGGAGAATGCCAGTACTCTCCACGAATGCCACGAGATACTTAAACAGCATTCACAAACAAAGTTGTGTAACACAATTCAACTTATAGACGAAGACCTCGGATCAACAAGACATTGCCTACGCAACTAAGCAATAGCTACATCATCATATTAATTGTCAGATCTATTATGAAGATACGTTCACCATGCACAAAGCCTAAATAAGTTACTATCAAACAAATCAAGGAGCGTCTCTATTTTTATCTCATCTGTCTGCCTCGTTCTCCAATTCTATTCCCTAAACTACTCTAAAAGAAAAAAACTACCGTCAAACTACATCCCATAGAAAGAACCGAGGCACAAAAGAAAAGACCACCGGATATTACTACCTAAAGAAAACTAAAAGATATAGTTTTGTGTTTTTTTGTTTAGGACTTTAATGCCCTCAGAGAACATGAGCTTCACACAAAAAATCCATCTGTCTGAGAAAAGATCTCAAATTTTGCTTTCTTTTTCAGTTTTTAGACTTAAAGATAAATATAACCTTTTTACTACACTACATAACGTAAGTTACTCAATTACCTTAAGCTTACATTAAGTCTACTATTAATACATCACCCAAAACAATCATCCTCACCCCACACTTATAATTAGATTTGCTAGATGTACCTATATGCACAACTAGATATATATAATAAGGAGCGATATTATATAAGAGACGTCGCCTGGTTCTGAGTTCCAAATTACGATTCAGAGAGCATTACGCAAGTGACCATCTACCTGGATATACTCAAGAGAACTGGCTCCTAGGTAACCGAGTACCTGTTGTGCAGGCAACCCCCACACTAAGATCTAACTCAGATCAATGGAGCTCACTTTCCCACACTTCCGTGTCGTTTTGCTTGCCACTATTCTCAAAAATAAGCACTACATATAATATAATAAGAACCACATCATTCTACAATAGTACATAATAAAATCATGGCCCTGATTCTTGAGGTCTGAATTTGAATATGGGAGTAAGGTTGATTGAAGAATATCCCGAAAGGGAATATTGAGGAACGACGTGTATTCTAACCACGTGGTGTGTGAAATGATTGTCTAAGAGAAGAGAAACTTGCACATAAAATGATATTAGTTGGCTGGCAACTTAGAATGCCAAATTGAGCACAAAGTTGATGCGTATAAAGCCCAACAAATTTACTAAATGATGTGTGAAACTGAAAAAAAATCTTTTAGACCAAAATTGAGGGCTAAAACGAGAATACAATCACTAGGAACCATGTTTTTCTTGATTGATGCCCAACTTATTGAGATAGAGTGCTCTAGAGTCACGTGAGGGAGTAGATAACCATTACTTTGGAGGACTTGGTGTTGTAAATTATGGAATGCAAAATTAGTAGTAAAAATTCCATGAGTTTAGGGCGATAGACCCTCAAGTTTCAATCATTTTTTCCAACAATTATGTTGATATAGATCCAAGTAAAGATATAAGACTAAATTACCAAAGAAGGCCACTAGTCATGAACACATAGTGTTGCAGCTCGCCGACACAGCGCCTAAATATTAAGAGTAGCGCGAGGCCACGACTTGAAACCAATTTGCCACTCCACCTTGAGACTTATGAATATGGTAGCCCCTAACACTTAGGTTCATCCAGTCTATTCGCGCTTATGCTCCATGTGGGAGATGGGCTACTAAAGTGATACCAGGCCAAGTTGTAACATTTCTTCACTGATAACAGTCATGTGCCTTATAGATGAAGGAATCGAGTGTTCATTTTTGCCTCACTCTTTAGGCACCAACAAATTCCAGGAAGCAATCATAGGCACATCATCGAAGTCTGCCACAGTAAAAAACATTATAACTTAGGGCTCTCGGTTTAAGCACCTCTTTTGGTGCTTCCCACCACCACATCCCGGCTCAAGGATCTGAAGTGCTCACATGGCATCGACTTACTATCTTAACATGCTAATACACAATGTGGAAAAATGAAATTGGAATGAGGTCTAAATGCGCCCTAACTCATGAATTTTTACTACTATTTTGCATTCCAATATTTACACACACTCAAGTCTTCCAAAGTAAATGTTATCTACTCCCTCACGTGACTCTAGAGCACTTCTTCTCAATATTGGCATCATCAGAAAAACATGGTCTAGTGATGGTTTCTCGTTTTAGCTCCTCAATTTGGTCTAAAAGATTTTTTCAGTTTCACACACAACTCATTAGTAAATTGTTGGGCTTTATACGCATCAAACCTTTGTGCTCAAATCTGCATCTAAGTTATGCACAGCCAAGCTAATTATCAATTTTATGTGCAAGTTCATCTCTCTCCTTAGACAATCATTCACCAACGTTGTTAGAAGACAACGTCGTTCCTCATATTCCCTTAATCGTGAAATTCTTCCCAATACCAACCCTTACTCCCATATTCAAATTCAGACTCCAAGAAGTCAGGCCATGACAAGACCAAAAATACGAAGCCATATAATGTTTGTTCAACCAAAGAGTCTTCATCAATAGCTTACCTCCGTATATTTCATCCCCAGATGTCATGCTAAGAAAAACTAGGAACACACTAAGAGAAAAATATCCAAATATTTGTAAAATAAAAGTATATACAAAAAAGGATAAAATTTAAAGTCTAATCTAGAAAGAATAGTAATTTCTAAGTCCTCGGCAACGGCGCCAAAAACTTGTTGCGGGCCAAACGCACACGCAAGTATATCGCGTCGTCAAGTAAATAAAGTAGTGAGTAGAGTATCGTTCCCACGAGGACTTGTGATTAACTATTAACTAAATTAGGACTATCCTAGATATCTAAACAAGAATTAAACCTAGAAATATTTAGTTCTAAACTAATTAAATAAAGAAATATAAAATAATGAAATTTAAACAGAGAAAGAGCAGATTTTATGATATCAATGTAATGAAAACGATCTAGGGTTATGGCTATCTTAACTTCCTATTGTATTCTTCAATTGAATTGACTAACTAATTTATCTAGTTATTGGTTGACGAGGGTTAATAATGCCTCATAAGAATCTTGTCGATTTCTTACTCGCCTATTCAAGCTAACCTAACGCCTATTATGTCTATGGAGTTAGAATCAACAAGAACGCATTTATAATTCCTTGTATTTCAACCAAGCAAGGCAATTAGGTATATGTCTACCTAATTGCGAATCCGTTTCCCGATGCCCAGGTTCAGAACTTGCTCTAGTCAATCCTATATGCAATCTAGAATTCCCACTTTCGAGTTCAACTCTAGATTCGTAGATAGTATTCAATTGGTGATCAAGCAATCAAATATAATTAAGTGCAGGATTGAATAAATAAACCAATAAATAAACTAAGGAAATCAAAATAAATATTCGAATAACAATAGTCATCAAAGAACCACAACCCTAGAACGTGAAGTTTGCTCCACATAGACATGGTAGCAAAACAACAAATCATACAAAGAAAACATAAAGACTAAGTTTGTGGAAGAAAAGATGAAACCCGGCCTCCACGGCGGCTCTATGCTTGTGTTTTCCTCTCAAAAACGTCCTTCTCTCTTCAAAATACCGTTTTTTTTTCCATGTATATATACCAAGTAGGGTTGGGCCCAAACAATTATACCTTCTCCAATGTTGAAAAAGGACATTTTCCCGGGTGACTGCACGAGCTCGCGCATCCTTCGCACATGACTTCGTGCATGACTTCTGACATTCTGCCTCCAGCTCCTTTAACTCGTGCGACTTCGCGCTAACTTCGCGCGTTCGCGCATTTTTTTACCCTGTTCCTTTCTAAATTTAGAAAACGTTAAACATGAATGTTGTAGACCTTTGAGTTAGCTTTCCAACCATATATTGCGAAGCTAAAATGGAGTTCTGAGCAAAAAGTTAATCTATTTTACTAGACAGTGCGCAATATGCCTACTAGAGTCTTTCGTTCGCTCTAACTATCATCCGTTGACCCCCAAACACGATCCCGGCTTAATTCCTTGAACTTTTACTCAAACTTTAAAGCTATCAAATCACTTGAATTCATTCGATAACATGTATATAGCTCGGAATCACTCCTACAAGGCATAAAACACACCATTAGTGCAAAACACTAGCGATTAAAAGCTCAAACTCAATTAAAGTGCCAGTAAATTTGAGTGTAATAAGCGACTAAAATACGTAATAATGGCCTATCATCACACATATACATAAAAGGGCAAGGACTGGTGCAATACAAACCACCACAGGACAGTGCATGGTATCGGAAGAAAAAATATGTGATATCAAAATAGCTTTTGCTGTAGAGTTTGAACAATAAGGGTGGAAGGACAAACAAATGTGTAACCAGTAAATGAAGGATACAAATGGAGAAGAGGAGCAACACCTAAATGGCCATATGCAAGATGGATTTGGAATAGATTAAATGTTTCAAAACACTGCTTTATAGGCTGGTTGATCATGAGACAGAGATTAATTACGAGAGACAGATTACATATGATGGGAATAAGCCAGGAGAGAACTTGTCTACTCTGTGGAAGGCAGGATGAAACAATCCATCATTTGTACTTTTGAGTGTCAATTCTCCTGAATGTGCATTGAGAACTATGCAACTGGTTGGGAATAAAGCTAAAGCAGTTAGATATGCAAGACATTTGAGGAAAATGGGAAGATGTATAAAAGGGAGAGTTGCCGAGGGTTCATGACCTTAATCATCATAGAAGTAATGTATGGGATATGGCGAGCAAGGAATGAAGCACTATGGAATCAGAAAGTACCATGGACAACAAAGATGTGGAAGAGCATAAAAGAGGATAGCTAATATAGACTATAAGTGATAGAAGCCAACAGGAAGAATAGGAAAGAAATAGAGTGATCAGTCAATTGTATAGATAGGAAACAACAATGACTTTACAAATAGTATAGGACCAGCTTCTAACTGGGCAGACTTACCTAGTAGGGATGCTCAAAGAGGAAGAGAATAAATGGTATAGTTTTGACATAGAGCTAGCTAGGATATATAGATGATGGATTGAAAATATCACTTGTAAGTAACATTTATCAAGTGGGGGTCAATAAAAAATTTTGAATCACCAAAACAAAAAAAATATTCATTGAAAGAAGGTTCCGCCCCTAACCCTTAAACTGTCCTCCTATTGTAGCCCTTGTGATCAAAAATTGACTTTAATTACTACGTACGCAAAATATCGATTTCTTCAATTTACTCCAACTTCTCGTTTAATTAGATAGTTATAGAATCGTATATATTTCATAGCGTAAATTTGAAGTAAAAGATTCTATAAACAGCAAACATTAGTTACTAGCATATTTGTTATTATGTAAATATTAGCCCTAGGTTTAACCCGATTAGATTTCCACACTGGTTAAGGGTATAGGTTGTATCTTGTTATGGGACAATTATCACCTTTTTAGCTAGTTTACACGGTTGTGGTTGAGTTAGGTCCCATCTCCGTTATTTTTACATTATATATCCCTGTTTGGCTCCCTTTTTACGTTATCCACACTCTATATATTCGGAAGAGTAGTAAAGTTCTACATTAATTAAGGATATAAATTCTAATCTCTTTATATATATATATATATCTTTGATAATCATCACCTTTTGAACTATAACTTTCATAATGTAGTCCCAAATGACATTTTTTTAATAAATTCAAACATTTCATATCTTTTGTAAAAGATAACAAGTTTTATTTTTGCATTAAAGTTTCTTTGTTGTCTCTTTCACAACAGCGGCCACATTTGGTGCTATTCACAAATCCAATTCCTTTTAAAAATAGGTCTTTCTTCTCCAGTCGTTGTTATCCCTATTTCCACCGTTTCCATTTTCGTTCTCTTAAAGTGGTGTGACAACATAGATTAGTTTAATTTATTTAAAACCTATCTAGCGTTTCCGCCTAATAAGGCCATAGCAAGCTGTAAATTAACAACCTTAATATGATAGAGAACACATTCTTAACAGTAAACTTATTACTGCTTAACCACTTTTTCATTTTCTTAATCAAGATTTCCCCCAAAATTTTTAAATAATGCAGCATTCCTCGTCACGCTTGAATAAGTAGATAAATGACCTTTCCTACTCATTAAGGGTCAGTGTCTTAGCTATTTGTCCTGCTGGTTGTGTACGAATCCAATTAAAAGTAGTAATTCACATCATTCAAGAAAAGTAGAGATTAACCTTATATATCCCGATTGTTGCTGAATTTAAAAATTCAAGCAATCAGTTTAATTAGCCTAATAGAGTAGTTTAACTCTCCAAACAAGTTGACACTTTAATATCCGGAAATGCTTACCCTTCGCATTATGCTAAACAAATATCTTGACAGTATCCTATTGTTATTACCTTATAGGCTTATACCATCTACATTTTTTTTTTTTTTTTGGGGGAGGGGGGGAGGTGGTGGTTGTCAACTTATGCCATTTTTTTGGACTGGTTAAAAGAAAAGAAGCAAGTAGCAATTTTACAGCTATTCAATTCTGTAAATATTAATTGTTAGGATCACGTAACTGTTAGTAATTATTAGGATCAAGCGCTACCATTATATCACAAAAGTTATAGCTTACAACGCAGGCACAAGTTTATTGTCATATTTAACAATGACTCTGACACGAACCATCCCCGACCCATCACCTGGGTCTTGCCATATGTCGGTATTACCCAGCATGAGCTCTGGACCAGTGTTTTAAAGTGTGGGCGTAACACAAACCTATTTATCGGGCGGGCTGGAACGGGTTGAACGGAAAAAAAACCAGTCCGTCTGTTATCGGACCGGGTTGGTTAACGAGCTGAGATAACGGGCTGTGGGTGGGTTGAACTTTTTCGGGTATTTAGGGCCTGTTCGGGTTCGGGCGGGCCGGGCTACTGTAATTATTTTATTTTTTTAATTAAATTTTATTTTTCTTATTCAATGTTATTGATACTTAAGTGTTTGCAAACTTTTAAAGCTTAGATTTTTTTTTTTAGCAATCCACTAGGCAGTGCCTAGGGCTAGTTTTATTAATAACTAAAAAGAAAAAAACGAACCACATAGGAAGAGTACAAATAAGGGGGACAATAGCACCAGTAGTATTGCCTCTATACCTTGGCTATATAATCACTCATCTGCGCCTCACATTGCCCTTATGGCAGCCTCATGTAGAGGATCATGGTGTAGCTGCTGGCAAAGTCTCACAAGGGCATATAATCTCATAGCTATTTGGATATCTTTCCAAAGGCATAGGGCTAGAGCAACACAACACAAACTGGGCTAAACCTTACCTTACTAATCCTATTGAGGCAACTAAAAAGCCTCTCCCACTCACAAGCATGTAAAAAGAAAGAACTAGCTAACACTAGATATTCTATGATCATCACAGAGTTTATAACATACTCTGTGATGATATTACATAAAACTATGCTAATGTGATGGTAAAATAAGAATATGTAGAAATCACAGTGATGTCAACTTTGAAGTTTAAAGTTTAAAGTTTTAAATTTGAAATTTGTATTTTAAAATTATAAAATTAAAATTAGAAAGTAAGTGGCTACAAAAAATTATTTAATAAGACCAATAGGCAATATATAAGGAACAAACTCCGAAGGCTTTCATTTATATTTTTAATACTTCAAATTAATTCACAAGTTCTTTTTTGATTTTTTTATTTTTGAACTTGCAAATTAAAAGTTTACAACAATTATAAAAAATAAGAAATAGTACATCACTTATTTTTTTATCATTATTGTAAGTTCTTCCATGTCAACATGAGGTTCTTGGTTTCCTGCATTGGTTGAATCGGAACATAAACCATTATATCTCCAATTTCTTGGTCCTCCTCTTCGTCTACCTCGGCACACCCTTGATTTCGTCATTCTGATCATATCCAATTTCTGAAGCACACTAGAATTTCTAAAACGTTGCTGCCCAATGAATGACGGGTATCTACTAGCTGCTGCCTTGCTTTGCTAAATGCGTTCTCTGATGCGACTGTTGAAATCGGCACATTTAGCACGTCTCGAGCCATGGCCGAAAGAACAGGAAATTGATTTAACTTGCTCTTCCACCAACCCAGCTGTAGAAAATCCTTTGTGAGGGGCTCTGGTGACTTTTGCAAGTAGAATTGGAGTTCATCAATTTTCTGCTACTGGTTTGTTGATGTTCTCCTAGTGTAGACCAAATCAAATAATCTTGAACACCATCATCATCATCATCCATAGTTATTCCAGATGTTGAAGGATTACTTGAAGGAATATTTGCATCTACAACTGAAGAAGCATCAATAATGTTAGCATAATAATTATATAAAGTTTGTAAATGTGTGTGTAGATCAGTAATACAAGTGTCAATATCAGGAGTTTCAGTTGGTCCAATATCCATAATTTGGTATGTAAAGCTCTAATTAATTGGCGACAGTTTATCATTTTGATAGTACGGTTTAAAATAGCACCAATTAGGTAAATATGGAAAATTGGGTAGAAATATTTTTTAAACTTATCTAGCTTAGATTCAACAACAGAAGCATATCCTTCTTTCTTCTTCAAATTATGTAGTAAAAGAGAAATTTCAGCAATATGAACTAAACCATTTGCAATAGTAGGATAATAAGCTCCAGAAAACTCAAGTGTAGCCACATAAAATTTTTGTAAAAATTGTACAACATCATCAATGACATCCTAAGTTCTAGATGTTAACAAACGGCTAGGATCGGTACAATGAAAATTAGCAACTTCAGTTATAGGCATTCTATATTTATAACAACATCTTAAGAATAAATAAGTATAATTTCACCTAGTAACTATTTCTTCAGGCATGAGTCTTGGTTTTAGTCCATAGTATACACATTTTTCCTTAAATGCATTTAATCCAGCACTTCTATTATTTCCTTGAATTACACCAACAGCTCTCCTAACTAAAGTAATTTCATCTCTAAATAATTCAAGGCCACTCTTCACAATCAAGTTATAAATATGACATGCACATCTAACATGAAATATTTCAGGAAGTGGTGGGTGTAGATGCAATTTTAATATTGTAATAGTAACATTGTTGTTAGAAGCATTATCAAATGACATACACAAAACTTTTCTGCAAGATTATAAAATGTAGCAACTTCATGGATAGTGTTACTTATAAATGCACCAGTATGACTTTGATGTTCATCATATTTAAAAGCAATAATACGTTTTTGCATACAATATTAACATCTATCCAATGGCATGTAACAGTCAAATAATCATTTCCATTTACAGCATGACCAATATCAGAAGTAAGAGAAACTCTACAAGGAAGACTTGCAAACAAATAACGTATATATGTCTAATATTGTCCAAAAAGCCTAAAGATATCAGCTCTACAAGTACTTCTAGGAATACCTTTAAACATAGGATTATAAATTCTTTGAATATAAGTAACAAGATACAGTGAAGAAGCAAAACTAAAAAGTAAACAACCTAAAAAAATCATTTTAGCTAATTCTTCCCGATCTTTCTTAATATCGTATTTAGCAAATAACCCTCCGGTACTCGAGTTAAGTTTTTGTTGCCCAGATTCCTCATCTACTCCCCAATCAAGAGGGTGTTTCTCTTCCATATGCCTACGAAGTTGACCCGTTCTCCCTCCCTTACCGGGCTCATTTTTATAATGTTCATTACAAATTTTACCTTTTACATAATTTTTTTGATCTTCTAGTCATTCAAAAAATATCCAACACTTACTTCTTAATCGTCAATTCTTCTTAATAGGGAGAGGAGGCGTACTTGTTCCACCCCTAATATTTTGAGTTTGACTAGCATTACCAGGTTTAGGTGGTGGTGTTTCAAGATTATCGGGTGATTAAATATCATCTAAATCATCATCTATACCAAAATTTTCTTGCATTCGCTCATAATCTACATTTAAATTTTCAGGTGAACTTTCAGAAATGTGTAAAGCTACTAGAAGAACCAATATCACCTCTTGATCTTTTGGAAGTTTTCTTACTACCACCTCTACTAGTGCACGCTTTTTTGGCTGCTCTAAGTAAATCCATTATGTAAATTAAATTAAAAAATTAAATTAATAATTCTAAATAATAAAATAAGTGTACACCAAATAAGAGAAAGAGATGGAAGGAGTGTACCAGGATTCCGGATGCTGCACTAATTTTGATATCAAAAATCAAACTTCGATTGATACACCGAAACTTGATAGTTGATACTTGATAGTACTTGATACCACACTTCACTTGAATACTTGATATTTGATAATAATAATTTTGTCATGGCTAAACTAAATATTGATGAAACTTGAAATAATAAATAATTGAGAATTTGAGATTTGAGAATTTAAGAACAATAATATCAAGAGAGAATTGAGAGAGAATTAGAGTAGTAAGTGAGTGAATTGCGAGAAAAAATAAAGAAGAAGGGGGGCTATTTATAGGTTTTAAAAGGTTAAAAATGTAATTTTTTAATTATTAGGGGTGGGAGGGCTATATTTTTAATTGGAGAGGCCGAAATGGCCATTTCTGCAAAATCTGGCCGTTCCCCAACGGTCATTTCTCAATTTGACTGTTGGCAACGGTCCAAATAAAAAAAAATCTCAACGGTCACCGGGCTGATAACGGGCTGCAGTCCGTTAACAACCCGTTAACGGGTTACATGCTTAGCGGGTACGGTGCACCGTTATCCAAAACATGTTCGTTCAAAACCCGCCCCCGACCAACTCGTCCCAGCCCGCACAATAAGCAACATTAAAAGGGCTGAACCGGGCTGACCCGGGTTGAAGCGGGTTGAAAACGGGTCAGTCCGGGCCGATTAACACCTATAGCGTAACACGAGACGTTTTACATATACCTAAGTGAGGCATAAGCTCCGAGGCACGGGGGTAAGCCCCATGAGTATTTAATTTTTAATATTTTATAAAATAATATAATTACAGTAAATATTTATAAACAGATAAAATTGCAAAACAATTGAAGAAAACTATAAATATGTGAAAAATATATATATGGATGTGCTCCATCCCCATAAAAAATTCGTCAAAATAATTTATTATACGCCACTTACAAGCACAAGTAACTTGAGTCGAAAAGAATGAAGTTGTTGGGGTTTTAAGCGTTAAAGAGGCTTAAAATAGGGTGAATGGGAAATGGAGGGAAATGAAATTTTTGAGTAAAATTTTAAGTTCCCCCCCCCCCCCCCCGGCAAAGGGAAATTGTCTCATATTGGAAGAGGAAGAGGTTTTTAATGGGTATATAAGAAATTGCTCTTCTTCTAGCTCTTAAAGAGTTGAGAAGAAGGCAAGCCTCGCGCCATCGTCGTCGCCGCTCGCTCGGCTCGGATCCGGTTTTTGTCAAATGATCGATTGATTGACTAATTCTGTTAGTACATTTACTAACAGAATTTTCATTGAAGGTCTTGTCATCAATGAAACATTCCAAGTAGCAGCGATGATTGAGAAGTTGCCTCCTTTGTGGAAGGACTTCAAAAACTACTTGAAACACAAACGCAAGGAGATGTCCCTTAAAGATCTCATTGTTCGGTTGAGAATCGAAGAGGACAACAAAGCTGCTGAAAAGAGAGGCCGTGGAAACTCAACAATAATGGGAGCAAATATTGTTGAAGATACTTCTCAAAATAAGAGAAAGAGGAAGCAGGCTTATGGACCGAAAAGCAACCCAAGTAAGAAGCGGTTCAACGAAAATTGCTACAATTGTGGGAAAGCTGGGCACAAATATACGGAGTGTCGTGCTTCAAAGAAAGACAAGAAGAAGGGTCAAGCAAACATGGTTGAAAAGCATGAAGATGTTGATGACTTGTGTGCCATGCTTTCTGAATGCAACCTGGGGGGAAATCCTAAGGAGTGGTGGATTGATTTTGGAGCCACTCGCCATGTTTGTGCTGTTAGGGAAGTTTTTGCAACATATGCTCCTGTTGGACCCGAAGAGACTCTTTCAATGGGAAATGTTGCAACTGCCAAGATTGAAGGATGTGGGAAGATCTTTCTGAAGATGACTTCTGGCAAGGTGGTGACTTTGAACAACGTCTTTCATGTTCCCGAGATTAGGAAGAATTTAGTCTCTGCTGGACTTCTTGTTAAGAATGGTTTTAAATGTATTTTTGTTTCCGATAAGGTTGTAATAAGTAAGAACAAAATATTTGTAGGAAAAGGTTACCTCAGTGAGGGCCTTTTCAAGCTGAATGTAATGATTGTTGAGAATAATAATAAAATTTCAGCTTCGTTTTACTTCTTGAGTCAAATGAATTATGGCAATTACGTTTGGGTCATGTCAATTATAAAACCTTGCGGAAAATGATTAACTTGGAAGTATTGCCTAAATTTGAATGCGACAATTCAAAATGTCAAATACGTGTGGAATCTAAGTATGTTAAACATTCTTATAAGTTAATTGAAAGGAATTCAGATCCTTTAGACTTAATTCACACAGATATTTGTGATATGAAGTCAATACCATCTCGCGGTGGAAAGAAGTGTTTCATAAATTTTATTGACGATAGTACTCGATATTGTTATGTTTACTTACTTAATAGTAAAGATGAAGCAATAGACGCATTCAAGCAATACAAAAATGAAACTGAAACGCAACTTAACAAGAAAATCAAAATGATAAGAAGTGATAGGGGTGGTGAATATGAATCTCCTTTTGAATAAATATATTTAGAATATGGAATTATTCATCAAACAACGTCCCCTTACACGCCCCAATCCAATGGGATTGCGAAAAGAAAGAATCGTTCATTAAAGGAGATGGTGAACGCATTGTTGATAAGTTCTGGTTTGCCACAGAACTTGTGGGGGGAAGCCGTTCTTACGGCTAACCGAATACTAAATCGATTACCCCATAGCAAAACACAATCCATTCCATATGAAAAATGGAAAGGAAGGAAGCCCAACTTGAATTATTTTAAAGTGTGGGGGTGTTTGGCAAAAGTACAAGTTCCTAAACCCAAAAGGGTAAAAATAGGACCGAAAACCGTTGATTGTGTTTTCATAGGATGTGCGACGTATAGTAAAGCATATTGATTTCTGGTTCATAAATAAAAAAATCCCGACATTCATAATAATACAGTTATAGAATCAGATAATGCTGAGTTCTTTGAAAATATATATCCGTATAAAAAGGAATGTGAGTCGATTGGTGAAGAATCTAAACGACCTCGGGAATAAACAAAAGAAAGTACATTTAACCAGGAGGATCCAAGACATAGTAAACGTCAAAGAACGTCTACTTCATTTGGACCAGACTTTATGACTTTCTTACTGGAAAATGAGCCTCGAACATTTAAAGAAGCTATGTCTTCTTCGGAATCATTATTTTGGAAAGAGGCAGTCAATAGTGAAATAGAATCCATATTAAACAACCATACATGAGAATTGGTTGATCTTCCTCCTGGAAATAAACCTTTGGGTTCTACATGGATCTTTAAGAGGAAAATGAAGGATGATGGCACTATTGATAAATTTAAGGCAAGACTTGTAGTCAAAGGGTATAGACAACGAGAAGGTCTTGACTACTTTGATACATACTCTCTAGTTACAAGAAGTACGTCCATACGGATGTTAGTAGCATTAGCTGCAGTGTATGGTCTTGAAATTCATCAAATGGATGTTAAGACGGCCTTCTTGAATGGAGATTTGGAGGAAGAAATCTACATGGAACAACCTGAAGGGTTTGTGGTTCCAGGTAAAGAAAAGAAGGCCTGTAGACTTATTAAGTCCCTTTACGGACTAAAACAAGCACCCAATCAATGGCATGCGAAATTTGACCAAATAATGTTGTCAAATGGTTTTAAGATAAATGAATGTGATAAATGTGTGTACATTAAAAATGTTCCAAATCACATAGTCATTGTTTGCTTATATGTGGATGATATGCTGACAATGAATAATGACTGTGAGCACGTGATTTTTGCCCTACATGAATTACTCCCATAATTTCAAAATAAAATAATTTCTTTTCTTTATTTGCCATTTTGTGGATTTTTGTCGCATTTTCTGTCAATTGTTTGTATTGGTCTGTGCATGTTTATTTTATTTAATTAGTGAAAAATACAAAAATTATGTGGCATTTGCATTTAGGATTTAATTCTTCAGTTTAGGATTAAGTAGTAATTAAGTTATTTTATAAAAAGGAAAATCACAAAAATAATTTAATTTGCACCTTTTAATGTTAATTTTTATTTTGAGTAGTTTTTCTTTTAATTTGTTTTTTTATTAATTGTGTTAATTATTATTTTTTATAGGTTAATTAGGTTCTAGGATTTAATTTAGATTTTAATTTAATTTTGAAAAAAATAAGAAGAAAAAGATTTTTTGAAAAAAAAATTGATTTGAAAAGGGATTTGAATTTGAAATAAAAGGAAGAGAAATCAAAAGAGGGGTCTATTTTGGTCCAGAGTCTTTTAAACCTCCCCAGCCCAATTGCAAATCCGCCCCAACTCGGTTCTTTCACCCAACCCAGTTCCCCTTAAGCATCCAAACGACGCCGCTTCGTCTAATCAAATCCCAGCCGTTGATCTTGTGTGATCCGATGGTTGGGAACTTACTTCCTATCTCTCATAAATATGTCCGAACCCCTCTTCAACCCTAGAGACGACCCCTGATGCATCTCTTTCACTTCAGCCGCCCACGAATCCTCACCCTCATTGACCAGCGGCGGCACGCCAAAACCACCCAAACGAACACCATGCAACCACCACCTTGCCTTCTCCTTATATTCCATAGCCATGTCCTTTAAAATACCCCAAAACTCCCTAGTTTTTAGATCTTAGAGCGGTCTGAAATGTCGAAGCTTCCTTTTCCTCGAATTTTCGGTTGATTTTAGCATGTTTTGAGTCTAGATTGACATTAGTTAATGGCTTTTGTCAAAAGTCGTTGGTTAATGTGAGTTTCGATTCATTTCGGATTTGTCAAGGTCCGGTCAATTTGCCTTCTCCGGGCAGGATGCATTCGAGTTCGGGTCATCCTTGTCTTTGAAGATTTTGAAGTTTAAATGGATTACATCGGTATTTCTCCGTCCCTTTGATTTTTCTATCCTTTTCTGTTTTAAGTTCAATTTTTAGTCATAGATTTCTTCTCCTTTTCTGTAAGAATAAGTTAGATTGGTTAATTAGTAATTTTGGTGTTAATTTGCATTTAAAGCATTTTATTAAAAAAAAAAGAGAGAAAAGAAATTGATTAATTATATGTGCTGTTTCAGTCCCGAATTGGTTTGTTATTCTCTAAGTTTGAGTTTTTTGTTTTCGTTTGTTTGGGCTGGGTTTGGGGTCTGTCGTTGCCAGCCCATTGTTTGAAGAAACCTGTCCGTTGGCCCAAGTTTAAGATTGGGTTTGGGTCAATTTGACCTTGTTTGACCTTAAGAGTAAATAGCAGGGTTTGGGGGGTAGTTTAGGTATTTGGGTGAGGGAATCTTTTGTGTAACAGAAATAGGAAGCTTCTAGTGGGGATTTTTAATCAAATTTCAGACTTTTGGTAGGTTAGCTTGGGTAACAAGTCAATATTTGAGGGATTTTTAGGCTAAAAATGAGAATTGAAGAGGGGGCAGGGTGCAAAATTGAAAACCTGAGGTCTGCCCTAGTTCCTTGCCTATAAAGGCAGTTTAAACTTGCCTTGTAAGGCAGATTAGAAGAGATAAAAATTCCAGAAAAAGAAGAGATAAAAATTCCAGAACATGAAGGGATAGAATTCCAGAAAATACAAAGAACCATTAGCACTAAAAAAGAGATAAAAATTAGAAAAAATCCAAACGGCTGAAAAAAACACCAAAAAGGTCACTGTGTCATAGATTTCCTCCTGTGTTTTTGATTACTGTTTAAATTTTGAAGAGATTTCTGGATCATTTGGGGTTAAAAATGGATTGAGCTTTGGTTTGTACAAGTTTGGTTTGAAGTGGTGTGGGGTACTGTTCGATTGAAAACATTGTCTGGTTTGCTGCACCTTATTTCCTATTTGAAAGTTGTTTTGGTTGTTTGGTTTCTGGGTTGAGATCCTTGCTGCTTGGTTCATTTTACTGATTTGAGTCGCAACTCTCTTCCCTGTTACATTGACTGCATCTGGGATCTGTTCTGCTGCTATTCTACTGACCCCTCACTCTTTCTGTGTCCATTTCAATTTTCAGGTACACTTTTAAGCCTTATTGATTGTGAAGTGGGGTATGAGGAAATAAAAATGAAAAGCAGTAAAGTTTTAAAGCATAGTATTAGTTGTTCATGTTTCAGCTGTGTCTTCTTTATTTCTATGTTTTAATAGTTTAGCTTTATCAGTGTATGGTATTATAGGACTGTTAAAGGTACTGCAGCAACATACTGATTCGAACATTTGAATTTTAGCCTTAATTTTGTTTGAAATGGGTATTCTGGTTGGAGAGGATTTGGTATTGAAATAGTTGTTAGGATAAATATAAGTTAGAGAAAAATGAATGATGTATAGCCTGTCATGTTTAAAGCACTATAATACATTGTTGTATGCGGAATTAATTGTCAAGTGAGATTCAGTCAGGCATTCATGTTAAGGACAGTTTGAGTTGCTTGTTAATTTGTTTTAATTTTTCACAAATTAGTATAATATTTTGATATTTGTTAGGATAAGGTTTCAGACTTTATGGTGAAGTCTGGGCTTGTTGCTATATGAAAGGCTGCGGCACATTTTTTTTTGGCCTTTGGGGAGGTTTGATCTCAAGTATTGATCTCCAGTGTTAGATCTGGGGGTCTTGTTTGGGCTCGTTTGGGCCCAGCGTTCATTTTAAAGGTAATGTGGCCATGAGGGGGGTGCGAAATAGATTTGGGCCCCAAAATATGTTAATAAAATCAGGAAGTCAGTCTGTTGTCCTGCTTTTAGCTAATCATAGATTCAGGAGTCAAGTGTAGGTTTAATTAGGTATCCCATATAGTTTAGATAATTGGCATCTATGGGGGTTACATATAAGTGTCTGCTTATGAAAGTCTGGGTTTAATCTGAAATTGCATGGCCCTCGTGTTAATCTCACATTAGATATAATAATATAAATAATCGTAGTTTGCTTTAGGTGCGTTTAATATGTTATCGTGGTCATGGACACGTTCGCGTGACATGATTACGATCTTAAAAACAAAACCAGAGTATGCGTTCGCGCAACTTTGGCCAAACTTCTCTTAACAATAATAAAACGTTATTAATTGTGGACACGTTCGCGTGATACGATTTTGACGCGCCAAACGAATGGGTATACGTACACGTAACCCGTTCCAAGATAATTTCTTTAATTAAAAAACGGTGAAAGGTAAATGCACATAGGTTCTAAAATCAGTAATTAGACAGTTTAATAAGCCAAGTATGATCAAAGCGACCGTGCTAGAACCACGGAACTCGGGAGTGCCTAACACCTTCTCCCGGGTTAACAGAATTCCTTACCCGGATTTCTGTGTTCGCAGACTGTATAACAGAGTCAATCTTTTCCTCGATTCGGGATTTTAACCGGTGACTTGGGACACCATAAATTATTCCAAGTGGAGACTCTGAATCATCAAATAAATAAACCCCGTTTCGATTGTCACTTCAAGTTGGAAATAACTCCCTATTATATCCCTTGCTGAGGTGTAGCAATAAAGGAGGTGTGACAATGACATTACTAACATAAACGCTACTAAGAGTATACTAACTAGCAAGTTTGATATGAAAGACTTGGGAGTTGCTGCTTTAATTCTGGGGATTAAGATCCATAAGACTCCTCAAGATCTGGCATTGTCACAATCTCATTATATAAGACAGTACTTGAAAAATTCAAGCACTTAGGCTTTAAAGTTGCAAAGACTCCAAATGACGTGAATCTTGCATTAGCAAATAACAAAGGCCAAAGCATATCACAATTGGATTATACTCGTGTATTGGGATGCTTAATGTACATCATGAATTGTACACGACCAGATATAGCTTGTGCTATAAGTAAATTGAGTCGATACACGAACAATCCAGGTCAATCTCATTGGATGGCAATGAAACGAATTTTGGGATATTTAGAACATACCCAGAGCTTTGCTTTGCACTAAAGTATATATCCTGCGGTGATTGAGGGATACTGTGATGCAAATTGAATCACCGGTTCAGCTGATTCGAAGTCCACAAGTGGATATGTATTCACTATTGGTGGAGGAGCAGTATCTTGGAAGTCGTCCAAACAAACTTATATTGCCCGCTCTAGAATGGAGGCCGAACTCATAGCCTTAGATAAAGCCGGTGAAGAAGCTGAATGGCTCTGAAATTTCTTGGAAGACATTCTATTTTGGCCCAAACCGTTAGCACCAATATGCATACATTGCGATAGTCAAGCGGCAATTGGAAGGGTTGGGAGCGTTATGTATAACGGTAAATCTCGTCATATACAACGAAGACATAAAACTGTTAGGCAATTACTCTCTAGAGGCATTATCACGATTGACTGTGTAAAGTCAAGTGATAATGTGTAATATCCACTTACAAAAGGCCTAACTAGAGAGGTAGTTGAGAAATCATCAAGGGGAATGGGACTATGACCGAGAACAAGTCATTGTGGCGGTAACTCTACGTAGAAGATCGGAAATCCCAAGATCTAGGTTCAAGGAGATCAAACAAAGTCATTATTGACGGTTCAACATTGTCAACTAAACTTTTGGTCCATTCTCGCGATGAGACAATGTTCAGTACCAAGGATAAAGCATTAAGACTTTTTAATGATTTCTAAATTTGATACGGGGTATATCAAATGGTGTATCTACGAGATGACACGTTTAGGAATCACCTATGTAAGTGTGATGTGTTAGCCGCTTCAAGGAGAATTTTGCAAGGCCAGTTCTCTATGCACTTATGAAACCAGGCGGTGTTCATGGCTGAAACGAACACAACAATGAGAACCAAAGATGATTAAGGGTTGGTTGTGTGACTTATGGTTGTCTAGGTATACACCAAAGTTCGACGGTTCAAAGATATCTAGTCTACCGATTGATCGAGTATATCCGACATAAGTTCACTACGGAAAGTTCAAAGGGAAACCTACTTATCCAGATGCAATTAATCCTTGCTTGCGAATCACACAGTTTTTCCATGCATATTTCCATGATATAGCCATTCCCCATTCATGTGGGGGATTGTTGGGGTTTTAAGCATTAATGAGGCTTAAAATAGGGTGAATAGGAAATGGAGGAAAATAAAAATTTTGAGTGAAATTTTAACCTCTCCCCCCCCCCCCCCCCCCCCCCGGCAAAGGGACATTGTCCCATATTGGAAGAGCAAGAGATTTTTAATGGGTATATAAGCAATTGCTCTTCTTCTAGCTCTTAAAGAGTTGAGAAGAAGGCAAGTCTTGCACCGTCGTCGTCGTCGCTCGCTCGGCTCGGCTTCGGCTTCGGATTCGGATTTGGTCAAATGATCGATTGATTGATTAATTTTTTTGACCAAATTTGTTTGTTAATAGTAAATATTAAAAGAAATGTTATTAGATATCCGTTTTAATAATAAAATATTAATATTAAATTCAAGAATATTAATATTAAAATCCAATTTAGTTTTCTGTTTTGGTAACAGAAATTAACTATCCTATTCAATTTTCCCTCTTTATTTTCGAGTAAATAGCCATTTGTGTTATGGCATTTATGCTGCAGCCGTTTTGCATTAACAACCATTCTGAAGAGTTGCACCTCTTCAGATTTCAGCCCAACATTGACTATAAATACAAGTCCATTCTCTCAGAATTTTCATACGATTTTTTGAGTTTCTCCTCCTTCTTTTGCATTGTTTTAACTTCAAAGAAAGCAATAGTAAGTGTGATTTGCTACTGAACTTTGCGTTCGCTGAAACACTGGGGTTTGAAGTACCACTACACCAGTGTGTAATTTATTTTATCCTGGGAGAAAATAATCCATAACCTTGGGTACTAGGAGGGGATTAAATTCCATAAGGAAACACTATGAATTCAGTGGGCTCGGATTAATCTGTTTCTGTTTGTCATTTCTGTTTATGTTATTTTATTTTCTCCAGAATTATTTTACAAATACAGTGTACTAACAAAAGTTTTCTACGTGGAGGAACAAAAAGGATGACTAACCTGCAATTTAAAATTTGAACTTGCTGCTACGAAGGACAATGGAATTCTCTTTGTATTTGTAAAAAAAAATAATTGAATATTCGTTGTTTTGGGGGATATTAACAGACTAGCAAACAAGATAAAGAATTGGGAAAGACCATAAATTAGGGCTTGAATCAATAAAAAAGGTCTTCACTTTTAAATTTAATACATTTAAGTTCCTTTTTAAAACTTTTGAGTAATTACAAACCGACTTTTGAGAAATTGGGTATTACATGAAGGAATTATTCAACAAGTTTTGTTTTAATTTGAAAAAATCTCTGGGGCTTATGCCTCACTACAAAAACGCGCCTCAAACACCCGGGCGTACGCTCCGAATTGCTGGGCGTACACCTATTGAGACCTTCGCCCCGCACCATCACCTCGGAGTGTTTTTGGTGCGCCTCGTCCCGGGCTCGCCCCGAAAACACCTTTTAAAATACTGCTCTGGACGTTCTGCGAATTAGCAAGAGACAACTCATACCAGTAGTTTGCAATGCTCAGTGGTTATTCAAAAATTTAAGATGAAAGAATTGTGAATATGTTCTTAACTCAATTACTTTACGATGGCTCCCTTAATTCAGCACAATTAAAGACTCTTACGGCTCGTTTGATACGAGGGATAAGGGATAATTAATTTCGGAATTAAATTTGAGATGAGTTTATCACACATTTAGTTGAGATAAAATCGTAATGTAACTAATCCTGGGATTAGTTATCCTAGGATCCCTATGGGAGAGAGAATAACAATCTCGGAATAACTAATCTCAGAATAATTAATCCTGAGATAACTTGTTTCCCAACAAAACCACCCCTTAAAGTCTCTTCTCCAACCAAAAAAACAACTCAATTCAGCCATGGCTGGTAAAAATTCTGTAACAGTGGACTTTCTTGGGATTCCACAGTGCATATGAATAAGATTCCCAAATAATAAAATAAAAAATAATGCACTTATCAATTAAAAAATAAAAGGGTAGGGAAAACAAATTAAAGCTGAATATATATTTTCTTCCGTACTGTTTTTAATGCTTCAAGATGAGCTTTTGAAACATTTTTTTCTTCTCTTCTTTCTCCCTTTTCTTCAAGATTTGAAAGAAATGGTGATTTGACAAGAATTATTGGTTGCTTCCACATAAGAACTTGAGAATGACATTTTAGTTTTTTATTTTAAAGAACTATTAGTTGTTTTCTGAAAACCATTTGACATTATCTAGGCACAATTACGACATGCATACTCGTTGGAGTTCAGGAATCAATGAGTATATCTTAGTTTATTCTGACATTTTCTATCATCTGATTTAGTGACGATCGTTAGATATTTCTGCTACATGTCATCCTCTTTGTTGCTAATTTAATTTCTTACTTTTGTGATCTTTATGGATGCATGTTGACATCGGTATACAATTGAAGTACGTAATTAACAAAGTTCATTGACTATATATGGATATTTACAAATGCAATTCACAATTTATGGTGGAATTAATTGAAGTACGTAATTAACAAACCTCTCGATATGACTACTTTTAACTTTTAGGTGTAATTCATAATTTTTGATTGAATTAATCATATCTTATCCACACTTATATTGTCGAGACACCATGGAGAAACAATTTCGAATGCATCAATAAGAAATTGAAGAAATTAAGGAAAAAACATCTATAGAGAAACCTTTAGAGAGAGAGAGATCAGAGAGAGTAATTGTAAAATTCAAACGAAGAAAAAAAAGGCTGCAAATAGTAGCTAACAAATCAACCACTAATGGCCGTACTCATACAAATTGAATGAAAGGGACAGAAAGAAAACGATAAAACCAAAATATTTGGTAGTTATATATACAAGAAACGTTAGCGATGCATTCGGATCATATTAAGTCAACTTTCGTGTGAATTAGAAATAATTATAAAGTTTAAGTTGTGTACACTGAAAGTCCATGAAATTTTGATATTGTTAGATTAAATTGATTTACTATGGCATATTAACATGTAATCCTTTGTAGAAAATTTGATATAGCAACTTAAACAAATATAAATTAAAAAAATCGATTAAATTATATTTGATAGAACAAAATTTCTTTATATATATATATATATATATATATATATATATATATATATATATATATATATATATATATATATATATATATGATGCGTTATTATAAAGTTATTGGCGTATGCTACAAGCCTACAACAACAAAATATGTTTCGTTTAGTTTCTTGTTTTTCTCCTTGGGATACTTGACTTTTTATAAGGCCTTTACCCAACTTGTGATTAAATAAAATAGAATGGTCCTCTCACTAGTTGAGGCTTGAGCTTCTTAATTCGCACAATTGAATGAGAATTTTCATTGTGTGTGTATCTTTAGCTAGATTGGACATAATAAAATTACCTTTCGATTTCTGTCTCTTTTTCTTCTTTTGCTTTCATTTTGCTCGATTATTTCTTTGGGTTATATTAGGTAGTGTGTCAACATAGAAGACGTTTAAATCCTGTACTAGCTGTTCCACCTGATAAGTCATTGTAAGATATAGTCTGACTTATCAACTCTAATATGTTTGATATAAAACATATTCATGTACACAAGTTGAGTGCTTAATTCGTCCCCTTTTCATTTTCTTGAAATGTTGCATCACCCCTATCATGTTAAAATAAGCAGATATATAACTTGTATGTGATCAGCAAATCTTTTGTATATATCCTTGGTGGGCTAATAATCTATATTATAGGTTAATTAACTTCATTCCAAAAAATTACTTGATTAAAAAACCTTATAAATCCTTTTTGTTGCGGAATTTAAAATTCAACTACTCGTTTTAGCCTTGTTCAGGTTTGGGGCAAAACTATGGGGACGTCTCTTAGAATACCTTAATTTTGTTATATGTGACTAGGGGTGGCGAAATGGTTAAAACAAAACAGTTAACCACCCATATTATCCACTAAAAAATGGATTGGATAATGAACTTTTTAAAAACGGGTCAAATATGGATAAGAACCATATTATCCACTTAGAAAATGGATAACCAATGGGTCTAACTTTTACATTTGTAAATCCTCAAATTGGGGTTCCTCAAGTTAGGGAGACTAAGAATTCTTCCAAAAGTCATCATATGCAAGTAGTCATGGATAATATGGTTACCCATATTATCTGCCGGTTAACCCGTTTTTTATCCGTATTAAATATGGATCGGGTCGGATAATTGATCTGTTTTTTCATTATCCGTTTTCGACCCGAACTATATCTGACCCGACCCGCCCGTTTGCCTCTCCTATATGTGACTCTAAATATCTCTTAGAATAGCTTAATTTTGCAAACCAAGTTGACACTTCAATAATATCCAAAAAGGTTTAGGATATTATATTGAAGATGATGCGCATGGCCGAGATGCTTCTTGTCACGACTCAATTCTCACCATAGGCCGTGGTGGCGCCCAACATTTACGTTATGCAAGCTAACAATTTAACAACACGATAATAGACAATTCATAATACATTTTAAAACAATGGTAAAATAATTAAGAAAAATTACTTTGTTTCTATAGAAAATACTTGCATTATCTTCAAAACTAAATATCATCAAAATGCAATACCGAATGTCGTAACAGAAATACATCCAAGATTAATAGTCTAAATTCCCAAAATCTGATGTCACAAATGCATGAGCATATTAGAATATAAAATACTACTACAACGACTGTCTAGAATAAAAATTAGACAAAATGCAATAATGAAAAGGAAGGGGACTTCGTGTGCTTCGGATCGTAACATGGAATGCAGCTCAATACAAGGTCTCCTACGCAGCATCGCTTACGCGCATGTGTGACCATCAAATGTACCTGTCTCGGTACCTGCACAATTAGTACAGAAGTGCAGTCCGAGTACGTAAATCAATGCGTACCCAGTAAGTATCTAGCCTAACCTCGAAGAAGTAGTGACGAGTGATCCACGTCGACACTTACCAGTGATCCAATGACCAAGTACAATAAAAGTAAACATGTATGAAGCATAGCGAGTAAAAGCAACAAAGTAGAAGTATGTGTGTACCACGATCCTCAATAGAAGAGTAAATACTAAGTCTTCAAATACCGGGTACTACCTCGAATGGAATACATAATGATCAATACCAAATAAAATGTCACATCTCAGGTTAGAAAGACTCATAGGTACGTGTGAGCACCTAATTTTTGCCCTACAGGAAAATAACTCCTAAAAATAAATAAAAAAATAATTTTAATGGATTTTAGAAGTTTTTCTTTATTTAGTTGCATTTCATGAATTTTTAATATTTTAAAATCATAGGAAAATCATAAAAGTTGTCGCGTTTTAATTTCATGCTATCTTAGGTTTTATTTGCATTTAGGAGTTAATTATATTGCCATATGCATCTTTTAAATAATTAAAAATAAAAAAAATACATTCTTAGGTTAGTTAATTAATTATGCAAAATAGATAAATAATTTGGCCATACAAATTAGATTAAACTAAATTAGGGTTTAAAATGTCTAACATTGCAAAAATCAGGAAAAAAAAAGAAAGAAAGGTTTTTGATTTGGTCTTGTTTTAAATTTGGGCTAAAATCATTTTTTAAGGCCCAATTCCCTCAAAATCCCACACACAACCCAAGCGCATTCCCCTTATCTAATAAAAGGACCAACATCAGACATTAGAAATGATGTTCTAAACGTCAATACCACACAAGAGGGGGGGGGTAGGG
>NW_017671289.1:259287-265522 GCF_001879085.1 Nicotiana attenuata | reverse complement strand
GGGGGGGGGGGGAGGGGAGGGGGTGATTTGTGTGGTACCCAATTTTCGCTCTAGAAGAACCAGGTTCTTTTATATGTTCTAACTACTACTGTTTGCGGAATAATAAATACACAAAATAAAGAACACAACGATTTTTTTTACGTGGAAAACACCCGGCTCAAAAGGTGAGAAAACCACGACCTACTACTCAGTAGGATTTTCCCAAACTTCCACTAATATCACTGAGCCAAAACAGCATTTACAAAAACTCTTTGTAAACCTAAGGATTAACTCTAATCCCGTTGTAGCACATGTCGATGCCCCCTTTTTCTTCTTAAAGGCGAAATCGGGTTTACGATATTTGGGAGGACAACTCTTTTCCCTTTTGGGATTTGGGTTTTGTTTTGGAATTTGAAGAGTCGCCACCTAATGATTAAGTGCATTAGGACACAAAAAAGGGTTTTTGAGTTTGAAAACCAGAGTTTGGGTAAGGGCTTGAAATTATCTCGAGGGGAAGGTGTTAGGCACCCCCCAAGATCCACTAGTGTGGTTCCCGGCCATGTTACAATTGTGACTTCACTTAACAAGTAAGCAAATAAGGGTTCAAATAGAGGGAGTTTTCACATAATATTGCAAGTAAAATGGAAATTTGAGGAGAGATAAAGAGGGCAAAAATTTCAAGAAAAGATTTAAACAATAAATGAAAAAAAAAACAAATAAAGGGAAAGGGGGGGTCCTAGGTTTATAATCAATATGGATCACCCCACACAACACCCCGGTAACCGTTTATACACGTGGTGTTATCGCGTGGTCATCATATCCATATTCTACCCTTTCCACCCCATAAAGGTTATTAAAGACGTGAGCTGGTCACGAATACTTATTGCGTGCTATTACCCGTCCCGTCCTATAAGTCCTGGAGGGTATTTAGGACCACTATTCCTACGGGTGGGGACTAGGCTGAACCCTTAAGTTTAAAGGCAAAAACGCTAAGCGACATACATAACAAATAGGACTGCACATAAGGGGAACATACAAAGGCACATAGAGGCTCACAGATCCCTTCACAAGTGAACTCATAATTAGCACGTCTCAAACACATGTAAGGTCTCAAAGACAAGAGTTTTAAAAGCCGGAATGTTGAAATAAAACAGTGAGTTTCAGTGAAAGCAGAAGCTTAATTAAGACTAAGTGATTTGAAAAATGCTCGGTTTTCAGAAATACGATGTGGGACAGTAGTAGGATTTAGAAGTATACAACAGTTTAGGAGTTAGTGAAAATATAGATAAAGTCGTTAAAACATTCTTTGTAAATAGAGTAAAGGCATGGAGATACATTAACTTGACGAGACGTAGGATAAATATTTTGAAAATAATAGCACGATTCTGGGCAGAAAAGGGTAACCTAGTAGAAAACATAGTAGAACAGATACACAATTTCGAGATCATTTCAAAGTAGGGCGAGAGTTTAGTAAAACAGAGTGAAGTTCAGAGAATCAAAAATAAGAATGGGAGAAGCAGAGTTCAAAATTAAAAGAGGCTAATTAGTCTTAAACTGGTAACCACATGATTAATCAATTCTTATTAGGCCTAATGTTTGCCTAGGCGTCATATACATTGTCTGATTGTCTTAAAGAGTGGACATGCATATTTGATCCTGATTTAAAAGAAAGGATACGCATGGTACTTGTATTGTTGGATTCAATGTTTTAAAAGGCGGGGGCGTGAGGCGAGGCGTTTTACCTCTGACGAGGCGAGGCATAAGCCCTGAGACATGGGGCGTAAGTCCCACTGATCTTTAAATTTTACTGATTTCAAGAATTTTAAGATAGTATAAAATAAAAAATAATTATAAAATTACATTAAAATCACAAAATTATAATAAATAATCTATTTAAAATATTTATAAATTATAATTCAACTATGAATAATACGAAAAGTATGACATATATCATAATATGCAAATTAGCAGCAACATCGTTACAACTGAAACATCAAAAGTAATGTATTCGATACGAAATATTATATGTATCTGTTAAGGAGTAATGAATCTTGAAAGAATTTCGAATATTATAATTTGATATTTTCTTAAAATACTCCTTTTATTTAATATGCTTTCTAGTTGAAAGAGAATTTAGATAAAAACATAATTCATAATTTAAATATGATTCTCTAGCATCATTTATTTTTGAGTTTCAACAAGTTAATAAAGTGACACATAATTTACCATACAATACCATTATAACTAATTATTTGTAAATAGTTACTAGCTAATACTGTCTATTAAATTAATAAGTATTGTATCTCGTAAACGTGAAAAAGATATTTTAAAAAATAACTATAAAAAATTATGGACTATTATGTATTAAAGACATAACAAAAGTTAATAAATAAATACCTTTTAAATGAAAGATTTATTTAAAAGTAACTATCATAGCAGTCTTAGTGAATAACGTACAATAATTTTTATTTTAATTATGACATAAAATATTCTCAATTTAATGATTTATAATTAAGAAAAAAGTAATTTTGAATAGTCAACGATTTATTAAGCAAATTTGAGAATTTACAAGTTTAATTACATAAAATTGCATAAAGTTCTATTAGGCGAGCCGAGTACGCTGGGCGTTGGGCGTGTCCGGGGCGTAAGCCCCGATGGCCAAGGCGTAAGTCTCACGGAACTAAGCCCCACACATAAGCCCAGGGGCGTTTTACGAGTGCTCCGCCCCGAGGCAAACCCCGGGCGAGTCCCGATTCTGCCTTTTAAAACAGAGGTTGGATTAAGCATGCTAATAGGCGTTTTGACAATTGCAATCTAGATAAGTATAAAACTCTAAGCAGCAGGATGTCCAATGCGCAGAAGAGTTCCTAAAACATGATCTCTACTATGCCAATGCAGTAATGACGGTTTGTTAATAATTAAGATTACGAAGTGAGTACAATAATATGCTGAGAATAAAAGACCTAAAACAGGATTTCTAACATATGAAATGCATGTCCTAAGCAGGTTATCTATTGCGCAAATAGGTAAATAAAAAACCTATAAACATGTTTTCTACCCATAGAAATAAACATGCATACCCCTCCCCCATATTCACTATTCAGCCCCCAATCATTCATTTACAAATTATTACAGACCAGTAGTATCTGAATTACAATAATGAAAATAAAAAAATAAGAAGTTATTTTATAGGGAGCCTTCAGTAGGCCCAAATCCTCCAAACCTTACTGCCAAAATAACCTTTCATAGCTTGGGATGTGCCAAAGTTCCCTAAGGACCTCAAGGGCTCTTGGGCCATGCTTACGCCCAGACTTAGTAACCAAGAGTTAAACACGTGCAGTGTGGAAATATCAGCCTCAGTGTGTCAGAGTTCAGAGGGTACTCAGGAGGTCCCCAAAGCAGTGCTCACACTGAGGGGGTGGAACTTAAGTATCTAGGAATAGAGTGAAGTGCAAGAGAGTTCGAAAATGTTTTGACAGAAATAGTGTTGAAAGGAATTTCACTTAAAACATTTCGTAAAACAAAGAGAGTCTGTTTAGTAAAACATTTTTTTTTTGAAAAGAGAATAGAGTAATAAGCAACAACCTAGACACAGCACCTCCAAAAATAGATTCATACACAGCCAAAGAC
This sequence comes from Nicotiana attenuata, assembly GCF_001879085.1. Lineage (NCBI taxonomy): Eukaryota > Viridiplantae > Streptophyta > Magnoliopsida > Solanales > Solanaceae > Nicotiana > Nicotiana attenuata. Next base: position 261,913 of record NW_017671289.1, on the reverse strand, counting down.
CACAGAACCAAGGCAGGTCCAGCAAACACAAACAGGGATAGTGGGTTTAGGGACACATATGACAAAACATATAACCCAACAAAGGTCTAGGACTAGCTCAAGCATGCTCAGAAATAGCCATCAATGGCATAGTCAGAGAAAAAAACAAATATGAAGAACAACCACATAGAGGGGTGATAGGAATTTGGGATAAGTATGCAAGTCATGCTTGGAAACACACATAAAGGGGCTATACTAATCCAAAGGGAAGGGAATACATAATAACATGCTAGTAATGCATTTTAATTACAGATTTCGCAAGAGAACCACAAATTGAAGCAAACTAGAAATAATAAGAACTGAAACAAATAGAGAATCACATTGTTGTTGGAGCTTTGAATTGAAACTAGGACATACCAGTAAGAGAGCAAGAGCAGGATGCAAAGACAAAGTGATAACACAATTTTAGCCTTGGCTTACAACCGGCTAATAATAGGCAAGAGGAGAGAACAACAATAGAGCAAAAGAGCAAGAGAGAAAGAGCACAAGAGAATGTAGAATTGAGAGTATTCAGTGATGTGTGTCTCTGTGTTTTGCTAATGAAAGAGTAGAGTATTTATAGTTCTGGAAACGAGTAGAAAAAATAAGGTAAGAAGTAAAGTGTAGTATAATTATAGAAGCAAATACAATCAGAATCTCAATCAATGTAAGTACTCCCCTTTAATTGGGGAGTCCTAGTTCAAACGGCTACCAGGGTGACAAATAAGGAAAGAGACTAATTGAAAGACTAATTTCAATCATACATAGAGTAGTAAAGAATAAGGCGTGTGATTAGGACCAAGTAATATCTTCCTCCTCTTGGTCGTCATCAAAGAAGTTGACATTCGGGGCTTCCTCTTTCCCTTTAAAATAAACCGGTGAAGTTCATCCTAAAGTTCAAAATCTACATCCAACACCAGAGGTTCCTGATGAGAACAAATTGTAAGGCGTTGAAAGAAACCCTTAAGAAAGATGTCCCTCGCTGCAAAACATATTTTCGCTAGATGGCAAGCCCCTCTTTGACTTTGATATAGAACACATAAAGGGGGAGAGTCACAGTCTCTCTTATTTCCTAACAATAAAATTCATTTTTTGAAAGGCCAGTAACAATGCGATATTCCATAGATAAGCAAGAAACTGAAGCCTCTCTTTTTATTTATGATGTACCGGCTTGAATTCACTTTGACTTATGAATTAAGGAAAGTGAGAATCAATTGGCAACATGCTTGCACATAAAATAAGGCAGAGTATCATTTTGAAAATCAGTAAGAGATCCCCTAGTATCGCAGGGAATCAGTGATCAGTTAAGGCAGATGTCAACAAGTAAGGAAATTCACAAAATCAGTGAAGAGTGTTAAGGCAAGTATCACAGTTAAAGAAAAATACACAAAATCAGTAAAGTACTAGTCACAATCATTCAAGGATTAAAAGTGGCAAACTAATACTGATTTAAAGGGAATAAACACACATTAGACGAAAATCAGAAACCCTGGTATATAACATTAGGAGTCATGTGAGTCAGGGATGCGAGATGAACCCAAAGACAAACAGCATAGGGTAAAGATTAGTGAAACATGAACGCAAATGCAAGAACACAGGAAAAAAGAGCAGCTTTCAGGGTTCTAGGTCTAAAAATTAGGGTTTCACACAGATACTAGTACGAATCAATAGGGTAGACATGATACATGCAAAGGAGACGAAGAGCCATAAACCCTAATGGGAAAACAGAGTAGAATCACTAGAATTTCAAGCCATTCGTGATAATCAAACATATATATTGACACAATCACAAGGAAAAGACTTCAACAATGGTAAATATGAAGGAAAATCATGAGATAGTGTTAAAAATCGATAAAGAAAACCATTTTGAGAAAGGGTTTCGGAACCCTAGTTAAAAGTGAAGGTCCGTTCAGAAAAATAGAAAGTTTTTTAAAGGAAACATCATAATACCTCGTAATATGCGTAGATCTACTGTAAATCTAAAAGAATCGGAGGTTCCAAACATTAGGGTTTCAAAGAAAACCTCAGAGAAGATAAGAAGAACCTCAAACGTTACTGGTTCGAGCCTCAAAGGTCACAGTCCTCACTCGAAATCAAACTTCGGAGGCCTGAAGCAAACAGGAACACCATGGGTGTGAGTAGACGGGTCCTCGCCCTTCGAGGGCCTTAGGGATGACATTTACCGGCATGAGAGAACCATACGAGGCAGAGGGTGAGGAATCCATGGTCTCCGCTGGAGAAGGTCGCTGGAGAAGATGAAGGGATTCGTCCGAGAAGGGGAAGAGACAGAAGTCTCTAGAAGAGACTAGAGATAGAGAGAGAGAGCAGAGAGAGGAGAGACGGTGAAGAATGAGGGGTTAGGGGGGGTAGTTAGAATTTTAATTAAGTAAAGGTAATCTGGGCCGTTGATCTTATTTGATCAACGGCTCAGATTAAATCGGGGTTGGGCCGGGTTATATTAGGGATTGGGCTGGGGTGTTTTAATTGGGTATTGGGCCAATTAAATCTGATGGGGGTGTGGTTAAATTGGCTAGGATTGAAATAATAAAGGGTTGTTTGTTAAATAGCCAATTTTCCCTCTTTTATTTTTTATAAAATAGTTAAAAAA